>NC_069684.1:68418416-68718476 GCF_023699985.2 Odocoileus virginianus
AAAATGCAAGAAATAATCAGTGAATAATTTCTTTTTATAATCTTCCCAAACTCAAATTTACTAAAAAAAATTTCCAGGTGCTTTATTTAGAAATCATGGCTTATGAGACAGTAGGGTGTCTGAGTGTGAGACTTCATTATTTCCCTGCCTCAGCATGAGGTATTACAGATGTTATTAACACCTCCACTCCTGGGAGAAACCTGGAAGGAAGTTGTCCAAAATTCTCATTAATTTTAGGAGGTGAAAATTGTGACAATCTGATTAAATAAATAGTGTTAATTGCATTTTTACACATTGGCATGCCACATTTTACTACGAAGAGAAAAGAATAAGTTGAAGGGGAAAAGTTTAGAAAACTTCTCACACTTAACTGATCCAGTTTTATTACAAATTATTTCTCAACCGAAAAAGGTATGAGCAACTACACAATCAGAAGGAAGAGAAAGTTGGAGAAAATATCCTTCAAATAATTGGTAAACATAGAAACACATAAGCCATCTTATTTGCATCAAATCAACCTAAAGGAAAATTTATGAGTATTTCGGGTATTTATATTTATTAAATCCTGAAATAAGACTAGCCTCTAACATCTACAGGGTTGGCTCAAGTATAAAAATTAAGGCCCATGTACCATGTATCTAAGTATTTAAAATATATAAAACAATATAAAGCATTATATGAAATATATTCTATTACCCTATCATGAAAATTATACTTCCATTACAACCTGGAAGGCAAGGATTGTGTTAAGAATTCTTGGACTTTTTATATCAGAATCAGAAACACAAAGAGAATCAAGCAGGGTAGACATACGTGTAACTCCATAGATTACTCTTCCATAAGGACCAACAGGGCCAGAGAAAAACCCTTTGAATGATAAGGTACCACCTAAAAATTCTTGCTTTACATCTAAATAATTTAGCACAGAACTCTTAGAGACAGAAATGATTACACTTTAAAAGGGATTGATAATGAGTTAAAAAGCAATGAATCATTTCTATTTTTGGTAACATGACTCTCTGGTTTATAATTTCATCACTCTAGTTCTACTAGAAACCTCTAGAAAATTTTGAGGGAATAGGAATATTATCAAAAATTTTAAAACCTATTATGAGTGACAGGATGCAGAAAGCATAAAGAGCAGAGAAATGGAGATAAAAGAACAGCCCAAAATAGATGTGACTACATCTAAATAATTGGACTTCCCTGGTGGCTCAGGCAGTAAGGTGTCTGCCTGCAATGCAGGAGAAGAGACCTGGGATTGATCCCTGGGTCAGGAAGATCCCCTGGAGAAGGAAATGACAACCCACTGCAGTACTTTTGCCTGGAAAATTCCATAGATGGAGGAGTCTCGTGGGCTACAGTCCATGGGGTCACAAGGAGTCGAAGGCAACTGAGCAACTTCACTGGTTCACATCTAAATCAAAATAGACTTAACAACACAAAAGAAAGACATGAATTGCAGATCTAACCAGGCAGTGAAAACAAGGCCAAATAAGACAAAGATACTAGCAGAAAGGCTCGACAACTTGACTCTAATGTTGAAGAAAAGTAAAGGAATATTTATCCTTAATCAAATTTCTTGAAATATTAATTGAAACCATGCACACAGTTTGAGACAAAAGAACATCTTCCTGAGGTTATTATGTTCTGATTACTGATTCAAGAATGGTTCCAAGGTTTAGTTATTAAGTTATTAAAATTTTTTTAAAAATGTGTAAACTATGAGTTCAGCAGCACTAAAATGACAGTATATCCACACCCCTTCAGGGGCAAGTTTGCTAGCAGGAATTTTAAGCTGCAAGTCTCTGGACCCTTCAGCTTCCTTCTGTTAATGTGACCTTCTTTTATAGCAGCTATTATCTCCAAACTAAACTCACCCCATTAGCTGAAAATGGGGTGAAAATGGAAACTACATTTGCTGTGTGTGTGCTACTGTGCCTTCTCTTCTGCAACATTTCTGAAAATTACTGTTGGGAAAGTCCAGTGTGAACCTGATGATCATATGAAACATCTTCTAGCTACTCCACTGTTGCTTGGAAGAAAATCATTAAGAGAAAAGCATCACTCTTTGAGTAAATGTGGCATCACCAACACTCCTGATGACACAGAAAATGGTATCTGTAGCAAAGTGCTCACATCAGCAAGCACCACTGAATCAATAGACATGTTTGAGAAAACTCCAGGAGATAGTGAACGACAGAGGAGCCTGTTTTGCTCCAGTCCGTGGGATCTCAAAGGGTCACACACAACTTAGCTGTCTGAAGAACAAATCAGTCAGAAAGATATTTGAAAGAGATGGACTTTGTGTATGCCTTTTAGAAATAATATACTTTATGTATATTTTCTTCTTATTTTTGCAGAAAACACTGAATAACTCAAATAAAAGACCATGTCCAATGTGTACCAAATAAAGAAAATACATAAGTAGAGAAAAAGTATTATTACACAGTTCAAATGGTGGCATGTTTCCTTCTGTAATGTACAGGAAATAATGGCACATCCTAAAACTGGCTGCATTTTAGCATTAATGAAATATAATATATCTATTTACATTATCGGAATGCCTTGAGATATAGATATTTATTCCATTATTGGAATGCCTTGCTCTTTGAAGAGTATGACTATTAGCAATGAGTTGTTGATTATAAGCTTTTCTAGAAAGACAGATTAAAAACATAACCTGCTTATACAAATATACCATGAGTTTCATCACTGCACTCTTTAGAGGTCTGCATAACTTTTCTGCCCTCCCTTCTGTCTTGACCCATTTTTAATTCATTGTCTGGGACAACTTGAATCAGTCAGGTTCCTAGAAAATCTGACTAGCCTTGTATTAAGGAATAATGCTGTAGTTTTAGATGGAGCTTAAGTTGCCATATTGGAAAGATCAAAATCAATATTCAGATGAATATAAATGACTTAAAATAGCTTCAAAAATTTGAAAATTAGTTCAATTGTTATTAATAAATATTTGAACCTAGTGGTAAAGAGGTCGCCTGCCAATGTAGGAGACATTGGCGATGTCGGTTCCATCCCTGGGTCAGGAAGATCTCCTAAAGGGGAGGATGGCAACCCACTCCAGTATTCTTGCTTGGAGAGTCCCCATGGACAGAGAAGCCTGGTGGGCTACAGTCCATAGCATCACAGAGTCAGACGCAACTGAAGTGACTTAGCACTCTTACTTCATATTGTTAAGACCATGTTACCTAAAGGTTATAAATCATCTTGTTTTTCTTAAAGAATATATATAAGATTTTTAATGGAAGGCTGTCTATTCTAAATGGAAATTTAAAAAGAACACATTACCATTTATTGACCTAAAAAATAATCACAACAAACTTTGGAAAATTCTGAAAGAGATGGGAATACCAGACCACCTGACCTGCCGCTTGAGAAACCTGTATGCAGGTCAGGAAGCAACAGTTAGAACTGGAGATGGAACAACAGACTGGTTCCAAACAGGAAAAGGAGTACATCAAGGCTGTATATTGTCACACTGCTAATTTAACTTATATGCAGAGTACCTCATGAGAAACACTGGGCTGGATGAAGCACAAGCTGGAATCAAGATTGCCAGAAAGAATATCAATAACCTCAGATATGCAGATGATATCACCCTTATGGCAGAAAATGAAGAAGAACTAAAGAGCCTCTTGATGAAAGTAAAAGAGGAGAGTGAAAAAGTTGGCTTAAAACTCAACATTCAAAAAACTAAGATCATGGCATCCAGTCCCATCACTTCAAGGCAAATAGATGGGGAAACAGTGTAAACAGTGACTGACTTTACTTTTTGGGGCTCCAAAATCACTGCAGATGGTGACTGCAGCCATAAAATTAAAAGACGCTTTCTCCTTGGAAGAAAAGTTATGACCAAACTAGACAGCTTATTAAAAAGCAGAGACATTACTTTGGCAAGAAAGGTCTGTCTAGTCATATATGACTTTTCTAGTAGTCATGTATGGATGTGTGAGTTGGATTATAAAAAAAGCTGAGTGCCAAAGAATTGATGCTTTTGAACTGTGGTGTTGGATAAGACTCTTGAGAGTCCCTTGGACTGCAAGGAGATCCAACCAGTCCATCCTAAAGGATATCAGTCCTGAATATTCATTGGAAGGACTGATGTTGAGGCTGAAACTCCAATATTTTGGCCACCTGCTGCGAAGAATTGACTCATTGGAAAAGACCCTGATGCTGGGAAAGATAGAAGGCTGGAGGAGAAGGGGATGGCAGAGGATGAAAAGGTTGGACATGAGTTTGAGTAAACTCTGGGAGTTGGTGATGGACAGGGAGGCCTGGCATGCTGCAGTCCATAGGATTGCAAAGAGTCAGACACAATTGAGCAACTGAACTGAAGATTTAAGAGCCATGTTTTATTCAGTGGAATTTGTCAGACTTAAGCCCAGAAGCAGCATCTCAAGTAGCCCTGAGAGAACTGCTCCAAGGAGGTAGCAGGGAGTGGGTAGGGGTGTGTGTAGGAGTCAGGTTACATAGAAGTTTGCAACAAAGTGCTGGTAGTCTGAAACATCAAAAGTATTTTTGTGAATGAAAGAAAACCAGACATCTCAAGTTAAGAAATTCAGTGTTTATCTATGTATGAGAAGATGCAAGAGTCTGGGCTCACTGAAATCTTTCTTTCATATGCATCTCAGCTATCTGGGCCAGTATCCTGTGTTTTCACATTTTGAGCTTCCTCGAGGCTCCTGGGTAGGGAGTGACTGAAGCCTGATGGCTGCTGATCACAGGGATTCTTTTCCTTTGAGTGTCCTGGAGGGCTGGAATGGCTGCTGACTGTGACATCCTTGTTTAGTTATGGCAGGAAGTATTCCAACTCTCACATTTCATGGAATTTCTACTATTTTATTATTATATGCTACTTAAACTTATAAACCCCTTTGTGCATGCCTGCTAGTAATAAGCTGCTTCAGTCGTGTCCAACTTTTTGTGACCCAATGGACTGTAACCAGCCAGGCCCCTCTGTCGGTGAGTTTCTCCAGGCAAGAATACTGGAGTGCTTTGCCATTTCCTTCTCCAGGGGATCTTCCCCACCCAGGGATGGAACCCGAATCTCTTATCTCTCTTGCATTGATAGGCGGGTTCCTTACCACCAGCCACCTGGGAAAGAAAGTGAAACTGAAATCGCTCAGTCATGTCCGACTCTTTGCGACCCCGTGGACTGTAGCCCACCAGGCTCCTCCGTGCATGGGATTCTCCAGGCAAGAATACTGGAGTGGGGTGCCATTTCCTTCTCCAGGGGATCTTCCCGACCAAGGGATCGAACCCGGGTCTCCCACATTGCAGGCAGATGCTTTACCCTCTGAGCCACCAAGCGCCACCAGGGAAGCCCTAATCAAATACATGTCAGGTGGCTCATTGGTAAATAATCCGCCTGCAATGTGGAAGACACAAGTTCGATCCCTAGGTGAGGAAGATCCCCTGGAGAAGGGCATGGCTACCCACTCTAGTGTTCCTGCCTGAAGAATTCCCATGGACAGAGGAGCCTGGTGGGCTACAGTCCATAGGGTTGCAAGGAGTCTGACATGACTGAGTGATTAAGTGCAGCATAAATAAATAAAAAATAAATATGCAAATTTTGTGTGATGTGTAGTGAAATCCTGTACCCTCATTTGCTTCTGCCTACCACAATAGTCCCTCATCTCTGAATCATGAATTCATCAAGTGGTCTATAATTTGTTGAGTAAACCTCGTGGCAATATTCATGCGGTAACATCAACATGAACTTGAGATATAATCGAAGGAGTTTAAAAATATGGCCTCCAAATTCCTTGACTACTGCTTCAACCAATTGTACTGTGGTAAAGATCTAACTGACCTCTGAGGCCATTTAGAAAGCATGACTGGTGACTCCTATAAATCTTGGGCTTATTTCTTCTTACAGTTCAGTTACTGGGAAACTGTTCCTTTTGCATCTTGAGTTCATGCTTTCTTAGACAGTTCCAGAAAAGTGTTCAGTCCAGGGCTAATTATGACCTACAACTGAAGCAAGACCTTCTTGAATATTTTCCATATCATGCTGTGAATTGAGTGTTTCTAGGTGGTGGTGGTTGCTGTTCAACTGCTCAGCCGTGTCTGACTCTGTGAATCCATGGACTGCAGTGTGCCAGGATCCTCTGTCCTTCACTATCTCTGGGAGTTTGCTCAGACTCATGTCTATTTAGTCGGTGATGCTAGTGGGTAGTGGTAACAGGCACCATTCCTGGATCAGCTCTAGGAATTGTTCCCTTTAATCCTCTTAGACCCCTCTTCATCCCATGCATGTGAGATCTGTTGCCTATGGGCTCTATCTTGGAGAGCCAGCCTCCCAGATCTCTGGGCTTCTCCATTTGCACAGTTCTCTCTTCTCTGATATTCTGTTGTATGAACTCCAGCCATCTTAATTTCCCTGGAGTCTCAGCTCTATCTCCTCAGCTTTGAGCTTCACTTGGATCTCCCCCTCCATAAACTCTTAACAAAATGAAAAGACAACCATGAATGGCAGAAAATATTTGCAAACAGTGCAACCAACAAAAGTGTAATTTCCAAAATATACAACCAGCTCAGTATGGAAAAAACAAACAAACAAACAAACAAACAAAACCTAAATTTTTGACTCTTTGTGCCTCCATGGACTGTAGCCTACCAGGTCCCTTTACCATGGGATTTTTCAGGCAAGAATATTGGAGCAGATTGCCATTTCCTTCTCCAGGGGATCTTCCCAACCCAGGGATTGAACCCACATTTCCTGCAAGTCTCCTGCATTGGCAGGAGATTCTTTACTGCTTAGCCACCGGGGAAGCCCCTCAAAATGGGCAGGAGACCTAAACAGTCATTTGCTCAGAGAAGACATATAGATGGCCAATAGGAACATGACAAGATGTTCAGTATCACTAACTATAAGAGAAATGCAAATCTAACTAAAATGAGACATCATCTCACCCTGGTCAAAAAGGCCATCATCAAAAAAATCTACAAACAATAAATGCTGGAGAGAATGAGGGGAAAAGGTGAGAAGGTCATATATTGTAAGGTATTGTAAGCATATATGAAAATACAATGGATTTAGAAATTTTAAAAAAGAACAAATTTGAAGAGCTTATGCTGCTTGATTTAAAGATTTACTTTGGGTCTGAGTCTTAGTTCTATTGGGATAGGTATAAAAAACAAACATATTTAAAATGCAATACCTTAGTAAACCAAAAATTGAAAAGGATGATACTAATTTGGGATAAAATAATATGGTAAAGTGGAGAAAATGGAACCCTCATACATTGTTGGTAGGAATGTAAATGGGTACAGTTATTATGCAAAACAGTATGGAGGTTCCTCAGGAAACTAAAAATAGAGCTACCATATGATCCATCATTCTCACTCCTGACAAAATACCTGGACAATACTCTAATTCAAAAAGACACAGATGACCCACAGTTCACAGAAGCACTGTTTTCAATAGCCAAGACACTGAATCAACCTAAATGCACCTTGACAGGTGAATGGATAAAGAAGATGTGGTATGTGAAGTGAAAATATCTCCTGCCATATCAATGAACAATGAATGTGACAGCCGTCAATGATTTCTGGGCTCCAAATATTATGAGGGCTCTCAAAACTTCAATTCAACAGACACTGCCACCCCCGATGGTGATTGCTGAGGAACTTGGGGAACTCAGGAAAAAGCCATCTGCCACTCCTTAAGGTGGACAAGGAAACAGGGCTTGTCCCCAGATAGCTGAGGTGCATGTGAAAGGAGTGAGTTCAGTGAGCCCAGATGCTTGCCTCTTCCCATACACAGAATGCTAAATTCCTTAACTTGATATCTAATCTTTAATGTTGAGATTGCAGGCTCCCTTTGTTGCAAACTTGTATGTAGCCTGAATCCCCATCCAGCTTCACCTCCTTGGTACAGTTTTTTCAGAGGTACTGAGATGATGTTTAGGGCTCAGAGCCCTAAATATTCCCACCAAATAAAATAACTACTTTCAGGTTGTGACTATATTTTTTTAGTTGACAGGTACATATACAATGGAACATTATTCAGTTATAAAAAAGGGTGAAATAATGGCATTTGCAGCAACAGGGATGCAACTAGAAATTATCATACTAAGTGAAGTAAGTTAAACAAAGACAAATAACATATCATATCATTTATGTGTAGAATCTAAGGAAATGACATAAATTAACCTGCTTACGGGCTTCCCTTGTGGCTCAGTTGGTAAAGAATCTGCCTGCAATGTGAGAGACCTGGGTTCAATCCCTGGGTTGGGGAGATCCCCTGGAGAAGGGAAAGACTACCCACTCCAGTATTCGGGCCTAGAGAATTGCATGGACTCCATAGTCCATGAGGTTGCAAAGAGTCGGAGACGACTGAGCGACTTGCACTTTCACTTTCACTTTTCAACCTGTTTACAAAACAGAAGTAGATTCACAGATACAGAAAACAAACTTATAAGAGAACAGCATCGAAACATGTATATTATCTAGGGTGAAACAGATCACCAGCCCAGGTTGGATGCATGAGACAAGTGCTCGGGCCTGGTGCACTGGGAAGACCCAGAGGGATCGGTTGGAGAGGGAAATGGGAGGGGGGACCGGGATGGGGAATACATGTAAATCCATGGCTAACTCATTTAAATGTATGACAAAAACCACTGCAATGTTGTAAAGTAATTAGCCTCCAATTAATAAAAATAAATGGAAAAAAAAAAGAAAAAGAAAACAAACTTATAGTCACCAAAGGGGAAGAGTGGGGAGGGACGAATTAGGAATTTGGGATTAATAGAAACACAACTACTATATATAAATTAGATAAACAGCAAGGACCTGATGTATAGCACAAGGAAATATATTCACATCTTGTAATAAACCATAGTGGAAAAGAATTTGAAGAAAATATACATCTGTATCTATCTATTTATAATTGAATCACTTTCCTGTATATCTGAAAACTAATAACATTGTAAATCAACTCTGTTTCAATTTTTTAAAAAAGTAATAATCAGGGTAATTATAGATCTAATCTATAAGCTTCCCTTTTCTCAGGTCTTGATTTCCTATGTTGTCTGATGACTGGCATCTGACATACCAACATTTCATATATTTCACTGCTTTTTTTCTGTTTCAAGCCAGAAAGTAAATCTCATCACTGCTGGTCCATGAGAGCTAGAAATGTCAATCTCAACAGTATTCATGTGGATCTTGATTTCATCTCTAATGATATATACCCATGAGAAAAGAAATTGAATTATGAAAAATATTTTTACTAATAACAAATAGGAATTAGAAGGACTGATGCTAAAGCTGAAACTCCAATACTTTGGCCACCTGATGCAAAGAACTGACTCATTGGAAAAAACCCTGATGCTGGGAAAGATTGAAGGCAGGAGAAAAAGGGGATGACAAAGGATGAGATGGTTGGATGGCATCACTGACTCTATGGACACTGGTGACAGATGGACAGAGTTTGAGCAAGACCCAGGAGTTAGCGATGGACAGGGAAGCTTGACATGCTGCAGTCCTTGGGCTTGCACAGAGTCAGACATGACTGAGTGACTGAACTGAACTGAATACTAAATGCATTAGCAATAAACCCATTATAATGATATGCTATGAAAAAAGTATATATGCATCTAGATTTCCTTGCAAAGGCAAAACTTACACATTTAAAAACATTTAGAATAGAAGAAATTTTAAAAGAGATATATTAGTCTGTGAAATGTCATTAATTAAGCTTCACAGAAATGTTGCCACTAATATTTTACTCCATATGCAGACATTTTATCCAATCCATTTTTCATGTTTCCTGATAAAGACAAGAATGGGAGAAGAGGGAAAAGATGGTGATAATGTTTTAATGCATGTATGCTATTAATGATTTTGCATGAAATTTTCTCGGAGAGGGTGATTAAAGTGGAAGAAAGAACATTTGTCATTGGAACTGAGGAACCTAAGACATTGATAAGCCAAGGTATGGTTAGATCCTCTATGTGGATTTTTAAATTCCCACAAGTGGTGACAAGTATTAATACTGGGGAGAGCAATCATAAGCCAGGTGCTATGAATTAGAGGCATCAACCATAATGAATGCCTGGAACCTAAATCCAACACCTTCCTCCTCCCAATACTGTACATCAAAGAAGTATCTGGAAGTGATAATGCAGAGCAAGAAAGACTCTGACTTTATCCAAGGCTAGAGATTTGGGAAAACAATATAAAGTTACTTTATTGAGTGAGCCATGGGGATGCTGGATTGCTAAAAAGAGTGGGAATGGAGGAGAAAGCCTGATTTTGGAAAGAGCAAAAGAGTCAAAGTGATGATTCTGCAAAGTGGTTGATGTTATTAGAAAAGTTGGCTTTTGACACACCTTCAATTTCAGAGGGGACACTGGGTGAGTTTTCACAGGTTTCAGTGGGTGACAGTTTGCCCTGAAACCAGTGTTCTCCCACACACCCAGTAAGAACTGTTGAGCGCATGGAGACAGTAGTCTGGTGGGTCTGAAGCAATTGGTACTGCTGGGCTTTAGTAGTAAATGGAAAACCAGCTCTAAATAATCCATTTTTGGGATTGGGTTCTAAGTCAGTTTGTATTTGCAACCTGGAAGGACCTGATGAATACAGTGACTATTGTGTCATAAAGAATGCCTGTCATCCAATTGTATGCTAACATGGGGCCTACATACCAGGCCCACTGGGGGCACCGCTGTTGGATATATAACCAGGTTTCCCATAGAACAGGCAGAAAGAACTTAGGTATGTTAAGTACACTTACATAGAGCACTTACAGAAAAAGTGTAGGTCATATCAAAGTCAGGACAAGCCATTGAACTTATATGTTGTATGCACTCTTCAAGGCATTCAGCCACATTAAAGATCTTCATCCTGGAATTTCTCTACATACTTATTAATGAAATGTTGCCAAAAGAAATCACACTTATTTATTTCATTGGCCATGTGATTGCCTCAGCTTAATATTTCAAAAGGCCTATGAGTTATTTCCTCAACTGCATGAAAGAAGTAGGCTATAACATTGATAATTATAAGAAAATTATATCAGTTCAGTTACTTCAGTTGCTCAGTCGCATCCGACCCTTTGGGACCCTATGGACTGCAGCAAACCAGGCTTCCCCGTCCATCACCAACTCCCAGAGCTTACCTAAAATCATGTCCATAGAGTCAGTGCTGCCATCCAACCATTTCATCCTCTGTCATCCCCTTCTCCTCCCACCTTCAGTCTTTCCCATCATCAGGGTCTTTTCCAATGACTCAGTTCTTTGCATCAGGTGGCCAAAGTATTAGAGTTTCAACTTCAGCATCAGTCATTCCAATGAATATTCAGGATTGATTTCCTTTAGGATGAACTGGTTGGATCTCCTTGCAGTTCAAGGGACTCTCAAGAGTCTTCTCCAACACCACAGTTCAAAAGCATCAATTCTTCAGCATTCAGCTTTCTTTGTAGTGCAACTCTCACATCCATATATGACCACTGGAAAAAACCATATCTTTGACTAGATGGACCTTTGTTGGCAAAGTAATGTCTCTGCTTTTTAATATACTGTCTAGGTTTGTCATAGCTTTCCTTCCAAGGAGAAAGTGTCTTTTAATTTCATGGCTGCAATCACCATCTGCAGTGATTTTGGAGCCCCAAAAATAAAGTCTGACACTGTTTCCCCATCTATTTGCCATGAAGTGATGGGACTGGAGGCCATGATCTTAGTTTTCTGAGTGTTGAGCTTTAAGCCAACTTTTTCACTCTCCTTTTTCACTTTCATCAAGAGGCTCCTTAGTTATTCTTTGCTTTCTGCCGTAAGGGTAGTGTCACCTGCATATCTGAGGTTATTGATATTTCTCCCGGCAATCTTGATTCCTGTTGTGCTTTATACAGCCCAGCATTTCGCATGATGTACTCTGTATATAAGTTAAATAAGCAGCGTGACAATATATAGCCTTGATGCACTCCTTTCCCTATTTGGAACCAGTCTGTTGTTCCATGTCCAGTTCTAACTGTTGCTTCTTGACCTGCATAGGGATTTCTCAGGAGGCAGGTCAGGTGGTCTGTTATTCCAATCTCTTGAAGAATTTTCCACAGTTTGTTGTGATTCACATAGTCTAAGGCTTGGCATCATCAATAAAGCAGAAGCAGATTTTTTTTTTCTGGAGCGCTCTTGCTTTTTTGATGATCCAAAGGATGTTGGCATTTTGATCTCAGGTCCCTCTGCTTTTTTTCTAAATCCAGTTTGTACATCTGGAAGTTCATGGTTCATGGACAGTTGAAGCCTGACTTAGAGAATTTTGAGCATTACTTTGCTAGTGTGTGATTTTATTAAAATGAGGAATTACATCATAAAGGGCAATGCTTTTATTTTTGATAGGTTTATTCACTAGCATGCCATACATTATTTCTGATGTGTAAATAATTGCATTAAGAACTTCTCAAGGAAAATAACTCATTGTTTAATTAAGTTACTCCTCCTTCTTTCATTCAACACATTTTTTTTTAAGTTCCTACTATGTCAATTGATAGTTGCAAGAGTAATAATATAGAATCTGGATTTTGAGCTTTTACTTTCAGATCAAGAAATGGATTAATAGATATGTTGACTAAAAAGAAAAATAGTCACAACCTGAAAGTAGAGAGATATTTTATTTGATGGCAATGTTAAGGACTTGGAGATAAGAGGCAGCCTCTCAGTAGCCCTGAGAAAACTGCTCCAAAGATCAGGAGAGGGAGTCAAGCTACATACTAGTGTAATAAAGGGAGCAGTCAGTCTTAATATCAAAGAATTTTCCACAGTTTGTTTTGATCCACATGGTCAAAAGGGTTTAGCATACTCAATAAAGCAGAAGTCGATTTTTTTTTTTTTTTTTAATTCTCTTGTTTTTTCTATGATCCAAAGGATGTTGGCAATTTGATCTCTGGTACCTCTGCCTTTTCTAAAGCCAGTTTGAATATCTGGAAGTTAGTTCATGTACTGCTGAAGCCTAGCTTGGAGAATTTTGAACATTACTAGCATGTGAGATGAGTGCAATTGTGTGGTAGTTTGAGCATTCTTTGGCATTGCTTTTCTTTGGGATTGGAATGAAAACTGACCTTTTCCAGTCCTGTGGCCACTGCTGAGTTTTCCAAATTTCCTGGCATATTGAGTGCAGCTCTTTAACAGTATCATCTTTTAGGATTTGAAATAGTTTAGCTGGAATTTCATCACCTGCACTAGCTTTGTTTGTAGTGATGCTTCCTTAGGTCCACTTGATTTTGCATTACAGGATGTCTGGCTCTAGGTGAGTGATCACACCATCATGGTTATCTGGGTCATGAAGGTCTTTTTTGTATAGTTCTTCTGTGTATTCTTGCCACCTCTTCTTAATATCTTCTGCTAGGTCCATACCATTTTCACCCTTTATTGTACTCATCTTTGAATGAAATGTTCCCTTGATATCTCTAATTTTCTTGAAGAGATCTCTAGTCTTCCCCATTCTATTGTTTTCCTCTATTTCTTTGCATTGGTCACTGAGGACAGCTTTCTTATCTCTCCTTGCTCTTATTTGGAACTTTGCATTCAGATGGATATATCTTGCCTTTTCTCCTTTGCCTTTCACTTCTCTTTTTTCTCAGCTCTTTGTAAGGCCTCCTCAGGCAACCACTTTGGATGTTTGCATTTCTTCTTCTTGGGGATGAAGGACCCTCTCAAGATGAAGCTGAGTCAGTGACTTGGCACTCAGGAAAAGTTGAAAGTAGAAGGATAATTTGAAGTTATTCTGGGGAATAGATGAGAAAGGGTGGTGGAAGGGATATAGCCATAGGATTTCAGAAGAGGGAGCTACTTGTGCAAAGTCACGGATGCCTAATAGAACAAGGTGGATTCTCATAAAGACAGGTTTTAATGTCTAGTGCTCAATATGAAAAGTAAAGTAACAAAAAGAAAATAGAAGGTTAAATATGGACTCGGTTACAAATGACCTTGTGGCCTATGCTATCAAGGTGACAGTTTCCTATGAAGTCTATTGTGAATTATTTCCCACTGAGGGGCTTCCCTAGGGGCTTATAAGGTAAAGAATTTATGTGCAATGAACGAGAAACAGGTTCGATCCCTGGGTCGGGAAGATCCCCTGGAGAAGGGAATGGCAAGCCACTCCAGTGTTCTTGCCTGGAGAATCCCAGGGACAGAGGAGCCTGGTGGGCTAGAGTACGTTGGGTCACAAAGTGTTGGACATGACTGAGCAACTAATAATTTAACTTTTCTTTTCCAATCTGTTATCTGGGGAGGGTTTTTCTCTCTTTCCATACATGTTCTCTTTCTGTTGTGCCTATTTAAACCACGTCAATGACTCTGCCTTTCACTGGTTTTTGTAAGAAATCTTACCTGTAAAACATATTTCTCACCTATTATAGATTTTTCCTGAAACTTTGGGAGAAACAGGAAGGGCTCAATTCCCCTGTGTAAAAGCTTTCTGCCTCTTGGTTTCTCCTTTCTCTCTCTCTCTTAAGATCTGTTTCCCTCTTGGTACAAATTAGTTTCTCTTGAAACTTCATTTAAGTCCTTCCAGAATCCAGAAACGTGATAACTAGGAAACTAATTAATTAAGATACTTGCTCTCAAATGTGAGTCTCTACTTAAACAAAAGAATTTGAGCTGCATACTCAGAGCTGCATACTGGTCTAACTTACTGCATACCATTCTGATGAGAACATATATACTACACGAATTCACTGTGGAAAACCTACCCTGACCCTTTACTTCTAAAATTCAAACATTAGCTTTTGATGAGATTAAAAAATACATAACAAACTTTTAGTAATTTCTTCTTTAAAATAGATCCAAAGCAAACATTTCAAAAGAGCCATTTATTTGGCAGATAGAAATTTAACTTTCGATCTTGCAAACAATAATCTTGTTTGAACTCACAAAAAGATTGTATCAATGAAACATTAAAATAAGAGTGTTTTATTAAAAAAAAAAAAAGACCTCCTTTCAAACAGATGCGACTTCTCAACTCCAGTATACTATCTACTGTTACTTAACTTCAGAGCCTTGATTTCCACATTTAACTTGCACAGTGCTTACACTGTACAAGTTATATTGTAAGAATTAGTGATAAAGTTTATATGGTGTCTAAAAGAGGGGGTACTTAACAACCCCCCCAAATTCAAATGCATACACATACATACATTATTCTAATGTGTGCATATTTTGGAGTAAATAAGCTGAACAAGTAACTGGACCTATGCTGATAGAAGAATCATCAATTTAAAAAAAAAAAATACCTTTTCAAATTAGATGCACTGGCTTTCTAATTTATTATTCCAAATATAGGTCAATCAATATAATCAATATAGTGGCATATTAAGGCTCAGTCATTCTACATAAATACAGTAACCATCTTTTTCCATATATGTTAGCTCTGGAATGGCATTTAACTGTTAACTAATTAACAGATTAAAGCTATGAATATTACATAGCATTAGAACCATTCTTTAGAAAGGCTAATTATTTTAATTATAGGCCTTGGATTTGCATTTGCCTATCTAAAGTAAGTCACTTCCCATTGTGGTTGTAGCTTCATTTGCATTCTAAAGTAGTGTGCCTCCATTCTTTGTTTAACCCTCTGAACACAGTTATTTGAGCATATTTTGTTCCAGTGAGTTTATATGGGCTGCAGGCAGGTGCCAGTTCCTGCCGCAGCTGTGCATATATTCTAGAATGGGATACCAGAGAACACCCCCTTCATGGATCACTGCCTTGTAGTGGCGAAGTAGCTTGCATTACTCAATGAAGTTATGAGCCATGCCATGCAGGGCCACCCACTGCAGAGTGCCAAAGATAGATGCCTTCAAACTGTGGGGCTGGAGAACATCCCTTTGACAGCAAGGAGATCAAATCACTCAGTCTTAAGAGAGATCAACCTTTAATAGTCACTGGAAGGACTGAGGAGGAAGCTGAAGCTCCAGTATTTTGGTCATCTGATATGAACAGTGACTCATTGGAAAAGTCCCTGTTGCTGGGAAAGATTGAGAGAAGGAGAAGAGGGCATCAGGGGATGAGATGCTTGGACAACATCACTGGTGCAATGAACATGAACTTGGGCAAACTCTGGGAGATGGTGAGGAGCAGGGAGGCCTACCTAGCTGCAGTCCATGGGGTTGCAAAGAGTTGGACATGACTGGGCAACTGAACAACAACGACCATAGAACACAGAGTGCAGTGACATGCCATATTCACAAGGTCTAGTCTGAGTTGTATTGGATTAGTACTTCCAGAAAGCAAAGTCAGGAGCTAAATGACAGGCTTTCAAACCTTAGGCCTTGGAAACCTCTGAACATAGATTACAGAGGTGAAGCTGAAGCTGAAGCAGAGTCTGACTGTCATAAAAGAGCAAAAATTTGTACAACAATTTCCTTTGAAAGACTAACCAGTACATTGAATTCTTATTAATGAAAGCATATCTGATTAAATGGTCCATGGCTTCTTAAAGCAAATAATATGCTTACAAAGTGCTTTTTTGCATCAGGAATATTTTGTTGTAGAAACTATGAAGAACTAGAAACAAAACAGCTCTTGTTATTTTGTGTACTTTGTTTTGTGTACTTTTTTGAAAAGGATGAGAGACTCTGGCATTATGGTTTATTGTGATTTTTTTTCATTTCCCTTCCAAAGTCAAAGAATTCCACTGAGATAACTGTACTTTCTCCCGTGTTGCTTTGTTCTAAATCCCTGGGAGCTAGCACATTCAGTGCATCTCCTAGTTTCCAATATTAGCTGTTTTCCACCTAGATCCACCTTTGGGAGGTGTTGGCAAAAGACTGTAATGCGGGGAGAGAGAGAAGTCATAGTATTTGTTCCTGTTCTTCTATGTGTAAATGGTGTTTTGAGCAGTAATCCAGCTGGCGCTAGTGGTAAAGAACCTACCTGCCAGTGCAGGAGACATAACAGATGTGGGTTCAGTTCCTGGATTGGTAAAATCCTCTGGAGAACAAAATGGCACCTCACTCCAGTGTTCTTGCCTGGAGAATCCAAAGGACAGAGGAATCTGGGGGGTACCATCCATAGGGTTGCAAACAGTTGGACATGATTTAGCACAGAGGTGATTTAGCACAGCACCTATGTCTGCCATGATTCCAATTTCTCATCAACAGTCCATGTTTTTAGCTTCTATTTGGTGATCTCTCCTCTTGGGGTCTTATAGTCCACTGTGGTATATTGGATAATATGCTCTCCTCAAATCTTTCCAAGTATTAATCTCTGGAATCTGTGAATATGCCACTTTACATAGAAAAGCAAACTTTGCAGATACAATTATGCTAAGAATTTTGAGATGGAAATATCCTCTTGGATTATTTGGTATATTTGGAAATATCATCTTGGATTACCCACAAGGGTGCTTATAAGACAAAGGCAAGAGGGCCAAAGGAATCAAACAGTACACTGATCTGAATGAGAATTAAATTATGATACATCAAAATACATGGGATGGACTTAAAGGTAGAAAAATTTATAGCATTCTATAGTTACATTAAAAAATAAAGGCCTAAAAAAAAATCAATATTATTAACTCCCTTCCTCAAGAGACTAGAAAAAGAAAAGCAAAATAAACCCAAAGGAGCATAAGTGATAACTAAGAAGATAAGAACAGAAATAAATCATTGAAAAGAGAAAAACAACAGAAAAAAAAAAATCTGATTGTTTAAAAAGATTAAACTGGCAAAATCTCTAGCAAAACTAGTAAATAGAAGAGAACAAAGTGAAAAAGACACTACCAATGTTAAGAAGAAGACAGGAGATATCATTACAGACTCTGAAATTAAAAGGGTTAATAATACAACAAATATCTCTATACACATAAATTTAACAATGTAAGATAAAATGGTTCAATTTCACCACAACTCACCTATATGAAAAGGATCATTTGTTTGATCCTATAACTATTAAGAAAACTGCATTTGTAATTTAAAAATTCCCCAAAAGAAATATCCAGGCCCAGATGGTTTCACTTGAAAATTGTATCAAAATTTTTAAAAAGAATTAACACTCATTCTACACAATTTTTAGAGAAAACAGAAGAAGAGATAGTATAAGGGCACTTTCTTAATTTGCTAGTTATCTTAAAAACCTATGACAACATCATACATAATGTTGGAAAATTACATTTTGGGAAATCACTACAGACACTATAGACATTAAAAGAATAGTAAAGAAATACTATTAACAATTCTATGTTGCAAAATCTGATAAACTAGATGACATGGACCTGTTACTTGGAAGATGCAATTTGCCAAAACTCATGCAAGAAGAGATACATAATATAAATAGTCCTTTGTCTATTAAAAAAAAAATGGAATAAATAACATTCCAAAGCAGAAAACACTAGAATCAACTGGGTTGATTGGTGAAATCTATTGAATATTTATGGAAAAATTATACTAAATCTCTACAAACTTTTCAGAGGATAGAAGTAAACAGCATATTTCCTAACTCATACTATGAGGACAGCATTATGGTTACACTCAAACCAGACAACAACATCACAAAAGAAAATTATAGACAAATATCTCACAAACATAGATGTAAAAATTCTCAACAAACTTTTTAGCAAATGACTTTTTGTTATTAGTATATACAAATGCAAAACAAATTTCTGCATATGATTTTTGTATCCTTTGACTTTACTGAGATAATTGATAAGTTCTAGTAGTTTCTATTAGCATTTTTTTGATTTTCTGTGTACAATATCATGTCATCGGCAGTGACAGCTTTACTTCTTCTTTTCCAATGTGAATTCCTTTAGTTTCTTTTTCCTCATGGATTGCTATGCTAGGACTTCAAAATCTATGTTAAATAAAATAGTGATAGTGGACCCTTCTAGTCTTATTCTTAATCTTACAGTGAATGCTTTCAGTTTTTCACCATTGAATATGATGTTAGCTGTGGATTGTCATATATAACCTTTATTATGTTAACATATGGTCCCTTTATGCCCACTTTCTGGGGAGGTTTTTCTTTTCTTTTTTTATCCTAAATGGATTTTGAATTTTATCAAAAGCTTTTTCTGCATCTAATGAAATGATCATATGGTTTTTATTTTTCAATTTGTTAATGTAATGTATCAGACTGTTTAATTTGCAGATATTGGAAAATCCTTGCATCTCTGGATAAATCCCACCTGACCATGATGTAAAAAAAAAAAAAATCCTATTTACTATCACATCAAAAAGAATTAAAAAACAGAGAATAAAACTACCTAAGGTGGCAAAAGAATTCTACTCTGAAACCTATAAGACACTGATGAAAGAAATCAAAGATGACACAAACAGATGGAAAGATATACCATGTTCTTGGGGCTGGAAGAAGCAATACTGTGAAAATGACTATACCACCCAAGGCAATCTATAGGTTCTATACAAACCTTATGGAATTGCCAATGGCATTTTTCACAGAACTAGAACTAATTTTTTAAAAAATTTCTGTGGAAACACAAAGACCCTGAATAGCCATAGCAATCTTAAGGAAATAAATGAATAAATAAATAAATGGAGCTGGAGGAATCAGGCTCCCTATATTGCAAAGGTACAATGGTCAAAACAAAAGAGGATGGTATTGGTACAAAAATAGACATATAGATCAACAGAACAAGATAGAAAACCCAGAGAAAAACCCACACACCTATGGTCAACAAACTATGACAAAGGTGTCAAGAATGTACTATATGGAGAAAAGACAGTTTCTTTAATATGTGGTGCTGGGAAAATTGGACTGCTACATGGAAAAGAATAAAATTAGAATATTCTCTGATGCCATGCACAGAAATAAACTTAAAATAACTTAAAGACCTAAATGTAACCCAGCTTACAAAATATTTAGGGGAAAACACAGCAGAACACTCTGTGACATTAATTTCAGCAATATCTTTTTAAACTTAAACGTTTTTGCATAGCGAAGGAAATAAAAAAACAGGTGAAAAGATAATGCACAGAATGGGAGAAAATGTTTGAAAATGATTCAACTGACAAGGGATCAATTCCCAATTTAAAAAGTCCCAATTAATTCC
Organism: Odocoileus virginianus; assembly: GCF_023699985.2. Lineage (NCBI taxonomy): Eukaryota > Metazoa > Chordata > Mammalia > Artiodactyla > Cervidae > Odocoileus > Odocoileus virginianus. Next base: position 68,438,448 of record NC_069684.1, read on the forward strand.
CAGTTGTATATAAACAGCATATGCAACTCAATATCAAAAAAATAGAAAACTCAAGCAACCCAACCAAAAAATGACAGAAGTCCTAAATAAACATCTATGCAAAGAAGATACACAGATGGCCAAAAGGCACAGGAAAAGGTACTCAACATTACTAATTACTAGAGAAATGCAAATCAAAGCTACAATGAGGTATCACCTCACACCTATCAGAATGACCATCATCAAAAATGTACAAATAACAAATTTTGCAGAGGGTATGGAGGAAATGGAAACATCCTATACTGTGGGGTGAATACATAAAATGGTATAGCCACTATGAACAGTATGGAGGTGACTTAGAAAGCTAAAATAGAGTTACCACAAGATTAAGGGAAAAATATTAACAACCTCAGATACACAAATGATACCACCCTAATGGCAGAAAGTAAAGAGAACTGAAGAGCCTCTTGATGAAGGTGAAAGAGGACAGTGAAAAGGCTGGCTTAAAACTCAATATTCAAAATACTAAGATCATGGCATCTGGTCCCATCACTTCATGGTAAATAGATGGGGGCGGGGGATGGGAATTTTGGTAGATTTTATTTTCTTGGGCTCCAAAATCACTGCAAATGGTGACTGCAGCCATGAAATTAAAAGTCGCATGCTCCTTGGAAGGAAAGCTATGACAAACCTAGACAGTTTACTAAAAAACCAGAGACATTATTTTGCTGAGAAAGGACCGTATAGTGAATTATGGTTTTTTCAATAGTCACATACAGATGTGAGAGCTGGACCATAAAGAAAGTTGAGCACTGAAGAATTGATACCTTTGAACAGAGAGTCCCTTGGACAGCAAGATCAAAATAGTCAATCCTAAAGGAAATCAACCTTGGTTAGTCATTGGAAAAATTGATGCTGAAGTTCCAATACCTTAACCACCTGATGCAAAGAGCGACTCACTGGAAAAGACTTTGATACTGGGAAAGATTGAAGGCAAAACAAGAGGTTAGCAGAGGTTGAGATGGTTGGACAGCATCACTGATTCAATGGGCATGAATTTGGGCGAACTCTGTGAGATAGTGAGGGACAGAGAGGCCCAGCGTGCTGCAGTCCATGGTATCACAAAGAGTTGGACACAACTTAGTGACTGAACAACAACCAGAGACCCTTCAACCCCACTGTTAGGCACATACCTGGAAGATCTGTGCAACTCCAATGGTCCCAGCAGCACTGTTTACAATAGTCAGGACACGGAAGCAATCTAAATGTCGATCAACAGATGAATGGGTAAAGAAGATGTGGGATGTATTTCTTATATTTTAATTTCGTCCTTATGCAGTGTCCTGCATTTCTTCCTGCACATTCAGGCTGAATTCTGAGAATCTGAATGAGCCATATCATATAATAAAAGAGCTGAAGTTTCCAGCTTATCTAAAATGATGCAAAGAAGGTAGACATGTGAAGAGGATAAATGGAGGGCAAGAAAATGTGGAACTAGTGGAAATAAAATTAAAAATCTAATGAAAATAACATTAAAATATATGATGTAAAAATAGAGGGTAGAGAGGGAAATAATGAACACACTTAAACAAAAAAAAGAAAAAGAAAAAACCTAGCTAGCCTGATAATTTTATACAAATGGTCTAAATATTTTATACATGATGATATGCAACATTTCATTCACAGAGACATTTGTGTGCTTTTAGCCGATAATTACCATCTGAGCCACCAGGAAGCTCTTTGTTAGAAACCCAAACAGAGGAACTAAAAAATATGGTTGAAAACCGATACCTAAAATACTGCTTTATTGACTTAGTCAAAGTCATCAGCTATATTTTTATTTAATTTACATTTGAATAAGAATTTTCAGAAACATGAATTATAATACTGGATAGGCCAAAAAATTTGTCCGGATTTTTCCATAACAACTTACAACCCAATAATTGTAAGCTGTTTTAAATTACTGATGGAAGTTCTAAGCCAATATTTATTTCTCAAAATCTCTTTTGTAAAGCATTTGCATGAAAAAAAAAATGCCCTTTGAGAATGTTTTGAAATTCTTGCTAGAAATTTTAAAATATTTCTAAATGTCCATTTTTTCATCAACTTAATGACATACTCTGCTCCACCAGAATTCTAATATACTGCAAACCCCCTGTTGAGTACAATAAAAAGATTTCTATGTAGTTCATATGTCTTTTTTCTGACTAATAGAAAACAAATGAAACGATGAAAAAGTCGCATTAGAGTCAGTCACACATCATAAATTGCCTTTCTTACTGTGTCATTGTATAAAATGACTTGATGTGCCTCAGGGGAGAATTCCATTAAAATGCATACCCTTTTCATTCAGAAGCTTAGCTTCATAAAGAAGGAGAGACAGAAAAGTGTATTAACCCTCATCTGAACAGCTTGATGTTATAATGGATGCAGCCAACTATAGCTGGGCACCAGTAAAAAATTTTAAAGAATGGAACATACCACTTCTATAATATTCCCTGTGTAATGAGAAGATTAATAGATTTCTAAATTCCTATTTTCTTCTTTTAAACTACCTAAAATACCCACTCATTACCATAAAACTCATACAATTCTGTTGTAAGTGAATAGTAGCAATATTTGTGCAAACTGGTCATTTAATCAAAATATATTAAATTTTCTCTTTCCAGGTAAAGAATCTGCCTGCAATGTGGGAGACCTAGGTTCAATCCCTTAGTTGGGAAGATCCCCTGAGAACAGAACAGCTACCCACTCCAGTATTCTGGCCTGGAGAATTCCATGGACTATATTGTCCATGGGGTGGCAAAGAGTCGGACACAACTGAGTGACTTTCACTTTCATAAACTCATCATGGGAATGAATTTAAGTGATAAGCTAAATACCAATAAGCCTTGTATATGAATTTTGTAATTGGCTGATACTAAACAATACACTGTCAAACACACACACACACACTTTTAAAATCTTCTCAAAATTTAAACAAATGGAAATACTTTTCATTTATACCATTTGCTACATTATATTTACAATTTGTTTAGCATAACTCCATTTTGTTTTGCAAAAATAAACACAGTAATTTTGTACATTCTCCAAATACAGCAGCACCATTCATGTAGAATTCAACTTGCATGGCCACCTTCCACAGCCTTGATATTTTTCCAATGGTTTATTTTCCATTATCACAACTAAAACTTTTCATATTGATATGATGGACATTTATGCATGAGACAGATATTTAAAACTGATGTCCATACTGGTGGCAGTAAAATTTATCTAAGATACTAGATAGTACAGCATTTGTCAGTGTTTATCATGTAAAATATATGTGGAGTCATCTTTATTTGAATCTACTTCTCAAACGATCCTTTTATAGCAAGTTTTTCTTGAGAAAAACTGTGAAATACACAAAAATAAGAACATTACTAAGGTGAGTATACATGAAGTTGCCATCCCAATTTCCATAATATCTTTATTCCATTTTTACAGGACCTCAAATGCTTTGAAGAATATTTTAACATTTTTCCCCACTCTATTTTCTCACTGTTTAGCTGTTGCCTCTTGACAGCTATCATAACTTGAGTATGTGATTTACCATCTTTTTGTCCACCACAGACATTGTGATTTTATTGAAGAAACATATTTTCCACATAGTAATTTTTCCAGCATTTCTAAACTCCACAGATTGAATCTTTTCCTCCATCTTTTTTAGCTTCCCACGCTATGGTCAGATTCTAGCCAAACATTACCCAATAGAAATATAACACAACCATACTAAAAAACACAGTGTACATTGTGTTAAGAAATAGGCAAAATTAATTTTAATTCTATATTGTACCTAAATCAATGTATCCAAAGTATTTGACATTGGTGAAAATTCCTCTATTAAAATTATAATATGGGCCACCAAAGCCATTCTTGACAAGAAAATTTATGGTTTATAAGCAACTTGAAACTTTGGAAAACCTGAGAAAACTTAGAGAATATAAATAGAACAAAATTATTTTCAGCCACTCTGATTTAAAAAAAAAAAGGTTTTTGAAACAGGAATCAAAGCTGAGACAAAGAATACAGAGTGACACTTTTCTTTCACAACAGCAGAGGGATAATACTTAATACACTATTAGCAAGAGAAAAATGTGTTTTCTGTTTTATTATAATACAATTAATTTTGATATGCCAGTGAAATGAAGGCAATGGCATCCCACTCCAGTACTCTTGCCCGGAGGGTCCCATGGACGGAGGAGCCTGGTGGGCTGCAGTCGTGGGGTTGCTAAGAGTCAGACACGGCTGAGCGACTTCAATTTCACTTTTCACTTTCATGCATTGGAGAAGGAAATGGCAACCCACTCCAGTGTTCTTGCCTGGAGAATCCCAGGGGCGGGGGAGCCTGGTGGGCTGCCGTCTATGGGGTTGCACAGAGTCAGACATGACTGAAGTGACTCAGCAGCAGCAATGAAATGCTCACTGATTTTCTTTGAAATAATTTTAAGAAAAATAATTATAGAATATAGCTCTCAAAAGAAGTTAATCTTCTTAATGACATGAAACACTCAAATTAGAAGAAATTACTTTTTTTATTATCACTCTGTATTTTCCACATATGTTGTATTTTAATGACATTTTTGGAAGGTTACAGGTAAGTTTATTACTATTTTTCTTCTGCTCTGAAGTAATTGACATCAGCTTTCTTTTTGTGTCTGTTCTGAAAAATTACAAAACTCCTTATTGCAGCCATAATTTCCACATGTCCATTAGCAATTCCCTTTGCCAAAATATAATAATAATTACTTATGTCTTTTAAACTACATTTGTGTTTCAAGTTTGGTCAAATATACTTTATCAAACTATAATATTTGATTGAAAAGAAGCACAACTAAATAGAAACTGTCAAAAACTGACAGTTCTAGTTTCCTAGCAGCTAATGAATTTCATAAGAAAATTGTGGGGTGGAAATAAGATAAAAATTAATATAACAATTGAAACAAAATACACAGAAATATAGTCATCTCAATTTTAAAGAGAAAACTCCCTTTAAGCATGTCTTTATTGAGGATTAAAATATATGTGCATCTTCTGTATAAAATGTGTGCATATACATTTATCTCTAAGACTGGAAGGAAAAGACAGATTTACGAGTGGGAAGAATATGGATGACAGCTGGAGTGTATGCTAACCTCCTTATCTTCATAGTACTGAGGAGAAAGGAAGTGAAAAAAGTTACTTTATCATAAGTATTTGCAAACATGCTCATCCATTGTGCTGGGTAGTTTCTAACAGAGAAATATAAGCAGAGTCCTAACCCATGGGATGCTTTTAGGATGGCGCTTCTGGTCTGTCTGGACTTTTTATGATGAACAAACCTTGAATTTCTTTTTTATTTTAGGGACATGGCCAGTAGTATGCTGGAGTTGGTTCAAACTAGTTCTTTGAGCACAAATTGAGTATGTCCCTTTTTTACTCCAAATCCAGGGACACAACATTGGTAGCTTGTAATTTACATCAGAAAGATTAGCTTATGCTACTAAACCAGGGCTTGTGAACCATCCCCACAACCACAGACACAACTGTTAAACGTAACAGCATGTCAGTTCCACTTTCCTCTTTATACTTGGTTCTACTGTAAAGAAACACATCCATATTTAAAAAGAGCTCCTCCCCTCTTTCTGTCTGAACTGAATTGTTCATCTTCCTTCCCTTAGGTCATTGTTTCCCTTAAGCCATCTAGAGAATCTGCTGATCTTCTGGCAGGCATACATCTAATCCCCACTGGAGATGGCCCACTGGAAAATGTTAGGTTCATCTATGTAGTTACTGGAGTAGAACATGGAGATGTTTCAAGACAAAAATAGCTCTCTTTCTGTAAATGATTTCTACATGCATCACTTAGAGACCTGTTTTTCAAATATGAAGCAGGAAAACTAGCAAGGAAAGACCAAGGAATCTGTATGGATTTTCTTCAGATTCCATCATAGTCCATTACTGATACATGTTCACATGTGTCTTCTGGATGATTAGGGGGAAAAAAAAATCTGAAAACAGGTAACATCATTGATTCTTGGAGTCAAATTTGATGCTTTTACTCAGCATATTTTCAACAAATAAGGAAGGGTTGCCCATTTAGTAGTACAGGCTATTGCTTCTTGTATTTGGCAATTCATCAATCCAGCACCCCTCCTCCCCTGCTGCAAAAACAAACAAACAAACAAAAAAAGGTCAAAACCATTGAAGCCAAAAAGGAGCAAGAAACTGAGGAATTAACAACACCTACAGAAAGTTAAGGACCTACTTTATAACACAAGGGATTTTGTTCAATATTCTGTAATAACCTAAATGGGAAAATAATTTGAAAAGAATAGATAAATGTATAACCAAATCACTTTGTTATGCATTGAAACGAATACATTGTAATACAACTACAGTCCAATATAAACATTTTGAAGTATATAAAACATTTTTAAAAATCAGTAAAGTCCCCCCGAAAGCAAAGCAGTAAGTGTCATGAACTGGCTTGTGTGTGTGAGTAATGGTTACAACATGGAGTAGAGGTGGTCAGGAGGCAACCCTGGGATTTTATATGAAGACGATCACTGCCTTAACTCATACCAACAGCATAGCCGTTAATGGCTGTGGAATAAGGAAAGGACGTTGCTAAAGCCCTGCTGAGATGCTGCTGCTGCTGCTAAGTCGGTTCAGTCGTGTCCGACTCTGTGCGACTCCATAGATGGAAGCCAACCAGGCTCCGCCGTCCCTGGGATTCTCCAGGCAAGAGCACTGGAGTGGGGTGCCATTTCCTTCTCCAATGCATGGAAGGGAAAAGTGAAAGTGAAGTCGCTCAGCTGTGTCCGACTCTTCGCAACCCCATGGACTGCAGCCCACCAGGCTCCGCTGTCCATGGGATTTTCCAGGCAAGAGTACTTGAGTGGGGTGCCATTGCCTTCTCCACCTGCTGAGGTGAGGATTTACTAAAAGAAGGTGTGAGTTGACCCCACCAACCTTTTGACATTAACTGCCAAAATGTGTTATCTTCCAGAACTCCAGAGCTTTTGACCAGGGATGATTTCCTAAACAAAAGAGTTGCCTGATGAAGATGCAACAAAGGGCTATGTTATGAGGTTGGGGGGTGGGGGACAAGAAGAACTTCCAGGATAGCTGAGCAAAGAACTCTTCCAAACAAGCAACACCACCACCAACAACAAAAACCTGAGCAAAATTTTCAAAAACAATCATTTAAAAGCCCAGAGAAGTGGTAATAAAGCATGCAACAATTGAGAAACATATATTCAAGAGTATCCATTGAATCTCAGTGACTCAGTGGTAAATAATCTGCATGCAATGCAAAAGATAAGGGTTCCATCTCTGGGTCCAGAAGATACCCTGGAGAAGCAAATGGCAATCCACTCCAGTATTCTTGCCTGGGAAATCCCATGGACAGAGGGGACTGGCAGGCTATGGTCCTTGGGGCTTCAAAGAGCTGGACATAACTGAGCTGCTGAGCACACACACACATACAAGGCATTTTACCCAGACACTGCCTTCCCCACAGGTTCCCAGATCCATGTCTAGAAATGCCACACAGCCAGGCAGGGCAGACCACCAGGATTAGCAGCTCTGCTGTCTGAGTGCAGGAGGTTGTTGCTATTTGGAACACTGAGAGAGCTAATTCTTAGGTCGGTTGATAAGGAGACCAAGGTCCCCAAGGAGGCGAAAGGGACAAACTTTTTTTTTTTCTTTTATATTCCTTCATCTGAGATACATAGACTTTCTTTTTTCCCCTCAAGCTCTGAGTTGTTATAGCAACAACCTATTTCTTCTCAAGTTAACTTCATTTAAGCCCAGAGCTAATGATCACAACACAACTCATCTTGCTTGTTTTTCCTTAAACTCTGTACTAATGATGATATAACAACAATGTATCCTGTTTGAGGACATGTTTCTCCCTCTTAAGAACCTTCTGACTAACCCTGTTATCTTAAGATGTATGTTGTGGGAATGGGTCTGGTAAGACCTTTCTATCGTTAGTAACCAATTAAAAATGTATGTAAAGCCCCACCCAAACTAGTGAGTGGGGCACTCTCCACCCTCATCTGCCTTCTTCAGAAGTTTTCTCTCTCCCTTTTTCACTGATCTTTTGCCACATGAAGCTCTGAGGGACTGAAGCCATGTCTTTGGTCCCAAAGCGAAATACTCTCCTTCAGAGACCACAAATCTGACACTGTTCACCATAAACTATCAGCAGCACATGAAAAAATTCCATGCCCAGATCTTAAAAGATGTATCTAGGACCACACAGTGACCTGGTGGACCATGCTGGTTAAAAGCACTGAGAATATTTGAATTGTCAGCAAGTTTCAACACTTCAAAAAACAAACTATGCATTTTTTTAAGATTTTCATCATTGTTTTTAAGCCTGAGTCTGACTGGAACCTCTCATTCCTGCTGCTCTGTGCCATATTTCTAAATACAATTCTTTCATCAGATTTCTTTTGTAGAGCCCCTCACTCCAAATGATTTGCGTTTTCTCTCTCCAGACTATCTTCCAATGCCAACTTTCTAACAGTTTTCATCTTCCTGCCTAAATTTAGTTCCATTTTAAAGAACTTTCCCCACCTTCATCAAAGGTGCCATCTTTACTAAGACTTTGTCTCTCCTCCTTATCTGAGCCAAAATATGGATTCTCTGAGGGCACTGTTTCTGCCATGTCATGTATGGAAGTTTGCTACTTTTCTTGTAGTTCATGCCTCTAATGTCCAGGGTGATCTGGTGCTGTCACCAAGACCTTTTTGCTACTGTTTACATCTTCAATTTCTCTTTAGCAGCATAATCTTAAGCTTATTATGTGTGTGTGTGCACGTGCGCATGCACACTCAGTCGCTCATTCATGTCCAACTGTGTGTTACTCCATGAACTGTAGCCTGCCAGGTTCCTCTATTCATGTAACTTTCCAGGCAAGAATACTGGAGTGGGTTGCCATTTCCTACTCCAGGGGATCTTCCTGACCCAGGGATTGAACCCATGTTCCTGGCATCTTCTGCATTGGCAGGCGGATTCCTTACCACTGCACTACCCAGGAAGCACCAAGCCTATAACACTCTAGTCCAAACTGATTGAGAATCTGCACCCTGGATCACAATTTACTTTCCTGCCATAATCCTAGATAGCTTCTATATCTACATAGGTAACCAAGAGAACACATCTGTTTTATAACATCAACACCATTTTAATTTCTATGGCCTGTTTTCCACACTGTCAAAGCATTTTACCTCTTTGGATAATACATTTCAAAATAATTTCTAGTCTAGATATCACTCCCTTTATTTTATTTTTTGGCTTTGCTGCATGGCATGTGGGATCTTCGTCCCCCAGCCAGGGACTGAGCCTGCAACCCCTGCATTGGAAGTGCAGAGTCTTAACTGCTGGACCAGGGCTTCCCTGGTGGCTCAGTGGTAAAGAAACCACCTGCCAATACAAGAGCCACAGGTTTGCTCCCTAGGTCAGGACGACCCCCTGTAGGAAGAAATGCCAATCCATTCCTGTGTTCTTGCCAGTGTGATCCCATGGAGAGAGAAGCCTGGAGGGCTACAATCCTATGGGGACACAAAAGATTCTGACACAACTTGGCAACTAAACAACAACTGCTGGACCACCAGGGAAGTCCCTAGACAATACTTTTAATATATTATAATCTGGAACTCTTCAAAGAAATTAAAGAAATGACAGCTTGTCTAATCTTCATAATCATTTCTGCCCTTCTTGTTCTTTCACTCTCTTATTTCTGTCTCTTTTCCTCTTCCTCTTTCTTAAGCTTTTAAACACCTCTACTTTTTCATATGAAACCTTTATTCTCTTAGCTCCTGTCACTTTCTTACCAAAATGTTTTTTTTTTTTTCCCAACCATAATTTTATCTGTGCTTTGAACAACTGTATTCCTTCAAACTTTGGCTATCTTCTGTAATATTGTATGGTACTCAAACTTTTGTTAATCTCATCATTCGTTTTCTTCTAGTACATTTGGATACTGCTGATTATTTTTGAAAAATGCTGCTGAATCTCTCTCAGAGTTCTTTTCTGCTTTCTTTTTCCATTGTTATTTCCACTGAGTCATTTATAACTTTTTTGAAAAGAACTGCAATCAACTCCATACCTGGCTCCCTATTTAGAGGTGAGTGCATTTTCCATTTGGAAAAATGCTGGAAAAGAAAAGAAAAAAAAAAAGGAGAAGAAGAAGAAGTGGTTGCCTACATATAGTACCTCTCATATCTTGCTGCATAGAAAAACACCAAAAAATCCCAACTCTTCTCAGGTAACAGGAAGTTTGAAGCTTTAATTTCTAGCAGCTCTCCCCAGGCTGTTGCTTTTCATTGCTCTATAGTAAGCCCCCTACCTACAAACAAGTTCTGTTCCAAGAGCTTGTTCATAAGTCCAACAAAGTTAGCCTATGTACCCAACTACCTGAAGCTGAAGATCCAATACTTTGAATGCCTGATGCGAACAGTTGATTCATTGGAAAAGGCCCTTATGCTGGGAAAGATTGAGGACAGGAGAAGGGGATGACACAGGATGAGATGGTTGGATGGCATCCTCAACTCAATGGACATGGGTTTGAGAAAATTCCAGAAGATAGTGAGGCACAGGGAAGCCTGGCATGCTGCAGTCCATGGGGTTGCAAAGAGTTGGACACAACTGAGCGACTGAAAAACAGTGGGGCTATATAGAACTGTACTGTAATAGGTTTATAATACTTTTCATACAACTAATAGGTAAAAAACAAAGACAAAAAATAAGGAAGACACTTTCAGTCTTACAGTAGAGTACCTTGAAATGTACAGTGCAACAGCTGACACGCAGGGGCTGCATCAGGTGAACTGGCAAGAAGAGTTACTGACTGGAGGAGGGAGAGGAGGTGGGAGATGGTAGAGCTGAAGGATCCTCAGCAACAGGAGACAGAGGGCAAGCTGCAACTTCACTCACACCTGACACTGATGGCACAGCTTCTGGTTCCTTGCCACATTCTATCTACCCTCTTGAAAAAAAATGGTCCAGTGATGTCTGGGTGGCAGATTTTTTTTTCCTCATCATAAAAGTTATGATAGCTGAGATTGCTTTCTGAACAGCTGCTGCAACCTTCATGTAGCATCCTACATTCTACAGTCCTGTGCCTCAACAACTAACGGTGCCCCCTCAAATAAAGAAAATCCGCTTGCTATTTCCTGCATTGTGAACCTCTTCAGTACTTCAGCTACTTCTCTCTTGGTCCTTTCTCTGGGCATGTTCACATCTTTGAAAGATGGGGAATACATGTAAATCCATGGCTGATTTATGTCAATGTATGACAAAAACCACCACAATATTGTAAAGTAATTAGCCTTCAACTAATAAAAATAAGTGAAAAAAAAAAAAAAAAGAAAGCTTGCACCTTGAAGGTTCACATGCAGGGGACTTTCTTTACCTTGCAATAGGCATTTTGAGGAAGCGCAAACACTCGCAGGCCACCTTTGTTACTCACTCCTGCTGGATGCCTGACTGTGGGTTTCCTACACTGTTGGGGAAGCCCAAGCTGTTGTCCAGCTCTGATTTTTTCCTGGCATCTCACATGTCCCTCAAACACGTGGCAGGTTTCAGGGCTTATTTGCTTTTGTTTGACTTCATTAACTAGAGTTTTGGAGATCTAGAAACCTTTCTAAGTATTTTACTTGCATGTTGGTACTTCTGTGTCCTTCTCTCTGCACCTTTCCTAATCCCTATCCCCAGGTTCCCCATCTTCATTTCCAGACAAGCAATGTAAAACCAATGTCTTAGTGCAGTCACCCCAAATTTGTATTGTAGGTCTAACTCTGAATCAGCTGCCATTTCAAATTGATCTTTTCCTCATATCTTTTTTCTCTAACCAACATTCCCTCACTGCCCCCCACACATTACTCCCATTAAATACTTAACCCACTGTATCTGAGGAAGGTATGGGAAGATTGCCTTATCCTGTTAGAGAAATCTTTTGGAAAACTCAATCCTGTCTCAATATTTCTGCAATACAAACCTTGGTGTGGGGCAGATCATTTAACTCTTCTAAATGTCTCAGTCTCCAGACTATGACTGGTTCATTTTGGACTTCAGTCTGCAAACAGAAAAGGCTCTTCTTAGAAAAATGTGCAATTTCTTTCTTTTCAGATTTCAAATCCCTTACTTTAGTTCATCTGTTTCTTTGATTATAACCAGTGACTTTAAGAAATACACAACACACAATGTATTGTATTTTGTAACAAAAATAAAAAATTATTTTTGTTCCTCTAAGCTACTAATGCTACATTTCATATAAATAATCTGAGTCTCAATATAAAACAGGTCACAGTGTCAGCAGCCATCTCATCACTGTAGATAAGGCACAGGATTTCCGTCCACACCTTCTACCAGATGAGCATCATCATTCCTCTGTTCCATCTCCTTGACTCAGCTTATCATACACTTCAGGATCTATCATTTGTCCTATGGACCTTATTCCTTACTAACAATTTTACATAAAATAGTACCCTTTGGTTTGAAAGTAACAGAAAGCATAATTTTAACTGGTGTAAGCAATAGTGATTTACACTTTAGATATGCTTAAATCAAGGTTTTCTGTGCTTTGTATTAAATATCTCCAAGTCCTACTCTCAGCAGTGTTTCCACTTTTATGCTACTAATAGAAAACTGGCTTTGGCTGATCCTGTGCCATAGGAAATGCCCACAGGGAATGTGACTTGGAATTTCTAGCACTGATCTGGGTCACATCTGACCATGCAAAAGGCATTAACAAAGCAAAGAATAAATTAAGGAGAAAATTCTGTTTTCTCCTGCAATATCAAAGGCCTTCAGTTCAGTCTGTTATTTCACAAATGAAAAGCAGATTTTTTCTTTGTCCTTCTGTAAAAAGAACATAATAAAATACATCCAAATGTATCAAAATATCATGCCATAGTGGACCTGCAATAAATGCTTCCTGAATCAATGAAGGAACCAACGATGGTTTTGATCAATTTATACTGTTCCTAGTATGGAATCATTTTGAATTAAACAAGCTCTGTGGATAAATGAGCTATAATATATTGCTTACTGTATTTATGTATATCCACTGTTTTCAAAGAAAAATTTCAAAATACTACAATAATTTAATACTCACCTCTTTGTATTAGCGTATCTGATTACCATACTTTGCCAAATTTTCTCTAGGAGAGAGATCTTGTAAGAATAGAGGCCTTACCAATAGCTGAGAAAAGAAGAGAAGCAAAAGGAAAGGACAAAAGTATTCATACCCATCTGAATGCAGAGTTCCAAAGAATAGCAAGGAGAGATAAAAAAGTCTTCCTCAGTGATCAATGCAAAGAAATAGAAGAAAACAATAGAATGAGAAAGACTAGAGATCTCTTCAAGAAAATTAGAGATATCAAGGGAATATTTCATGCAAAGATGGGGTCAATAAAGTACAGAAATGGCACGGACCTAATAGAAGCATAAGATATGAAGAAGAGGTGGCAAGAATACACAGACAAACTGTACAAAAGAGATCATAATGACCCAGATAACCATGATGGTGTGATCATTCATCAAGAGCCAGACATCCTAGAGTGTGAAGTCAAGTGGGCCTTAGGAAGCATCACTACAAACAAAGCTAGTGGAGGTGATGGAATTCCAGCTGAGTTTTTTCTAATTCTAAAAGACGATACAGTGAAGGTGCTGTACTCGATATGCCAGCAAATTTGGAAAACTCAGCAGTGGCCACAGGGCTGGAAAAAGTCAATTTTTATTCCAGTCCCAAAAAAAGGCAATGCCAAAGAATGTTCAAACTACTGCACAATTGCATTCATCTCACATACTAGCAAAGTAATGCTGAAAATTCTTCAAGCTAGGCTTCAATAGCACATGAATCGAGAATTTCCAAATATTCAAGTTGGATTTAGAATAGGCAGAGGAACCAAAGATTAAATTGCCAACATCTGTTGGATCATAGAAAAAAACAAGAGAATTCCGGAAGAAAAAAAAAACATCTGCTTCTGCTTCATTGACTATACTAAAGACTTTATGTGGATCCCAGCAAACTGTGGAAAATTATTCAGGAGATGAGAAGACCAGACCACATTACCTGCCTCCTGAGAAATTTATATGCAGGTCAAGATGCAACAGTTAGACCAGACATGGAACACAGACTTGTTCCAAATTGGAAAAGGAGTGTGTCAAAGCTGTATATTGCCACCCTGCTTATTTAACTTATACTCAGAGTGGATCAAGCGAAATGCCAGGTATATGAAGCAGGAGCTGGAGTCAAGATTGCCAGGAGAAATATCAATAACCTCAGATATGCAAATGACACCACCCTTATGGCAGAAAGTGATGAGGGACTAAAGAGACTCTTGATGAAAGAGGAAAGTGAAAAAGCTGGCTTAAAGCTCAACATTCAGAAAAGTAAGATCATGGCATCCAGGCTCATCATTTCATGGAAAATAGGTGGGGAAACAATGGAAACAGTGACAGACTTTATTTTCTTGGGCTCCACAATCATCCAAATGGTGACTGCAGCCATGAAATTAAAAGACACTTGCTCCTTGGATAAAAAGTTAAGACCAACCTAGACAGCATCTTAAAAAGCAGAGACATTACTTTGCCAAAAAAGGTCCATCTAGTCAAAGCTGTTGTTTTTTTCTTCCAGTAATCATGTATGGATGTGAGAGTTGGACTATAAAGAAAACTGAGTGCCGAAGAATTGATGCTTTTGAACTGTGGTGTTGGAGAAGACTCTTGAGAGTCCCTTGGACTACAAGGAGATCAAACCAGTCAATCCTAAAAGAAATCAATCCTGAATATTCATTGGAAGGACTGATGCTGAAGCTCTAAAACTTTGGTCACCTGATGCAAAGAACTGGCTCATTGGAAAAGTCCCTGAGCCAGTCCTCAGTCCCTGAGTTGGGAAAGTTTGAAGGCGGGAGGAGAGTGAGATGACAGAGGATGAGATGGTTCAATGGCATCACCGACTCAATGGACATGAGTTTTAGCAAGCTCTGGGAGTTGGTGATGGACGGGGAAGCCTGTCATGCTACAGTCCATGGGGTCTCAAAAAGTTGGATACAACTGAATGACTGAACTGAATGCTTTCAAAATTCTCAAACCATTTTTGGGGGTATTTATAGCACAAGAAAGCAATGAATTATTAATGATGTAAGAAAAATAACAATAGCATAGAAAACAGTGCATTGGTAGCAATAGTTATTTCACACATAAGCTGAGTTTTTCAAAATTCAGCTAAAATATGCCATAACTTTTCTAAGGTCAGGAATGTTACACTGCTGGTGGTTTCTGTAAGGTTATAATCATAATTTTAATGAAGATGATTTAGATATTGGCATGACAATAGCATTCATTTAAGGATAATATATGGGAAAATATTCAATATCTTTATCATACTCTCTCTTCTTTTCAGTGTTTGAGTTCAAATTTGCTTCTCTGATTTAACACAAGAAATTGACCAAATTCTCTTCTCTTCATTATGAATATGTGAGTTCATTCATCTACCACAGGATCTTAACTAAGATCTTAACTATGAGGACACCATCTTACTATGTTTTGCATGCAGTTGTATATGGCACGCAATTTGTGTGTGTGTGTGTGTGGGTAGTATATGTTACAGACAATGATGTGAGTAGTTGTTTGTTGGCATTTTTTTAACATATTTTTCAAGAAGGGTGTGACTGCAGAATTTAAAAATATCTATGATCAAGATAAGCAGCAATATTAATCATAAAATTTCTCTAAAAACTGTTCTGAAAATCAAGAAGAATATTTATCTGGAAAAGAGAACATAATTTCTGCACTTATGAGAAAATAGAGGCTTCTGTGTTTCTATACAGAGACAGAATCTGTGCTTGCCACTGTCTCCACTTCCCCCCATCTATTTGCTAAGAAGTGATGGGACCGGATGCCATGATCTTCATTTTTGAATGTTGAGTTTTTCACTCTCCTCTTTCACTTTGATCAACAGGATCTTTAGTTCCTCTTCACTTTCTAACATTAGGATGTTATCATCTGCATATCTGAGGTTATTAACATTTCCCCCAGCAAACTTGATTCCAGTCTGTGCTTCATCCACCCTGGAATTTCACATGATATACAGTGCATAGCAGTTAAACAAGCTGGGTGACAATATACAGCTTTGACCTACTCCTTTCCCAATATTGAACCAGTCCATTGTTCCATGTCCTGGTCTAACTGTTGCTTCTTGACCTGCATACAGGTTTTATCATAAGGCAGGTAAGGTGATCTGATATGCCCATCTCTTTAAGAATTTTCCACAGTTTGTTCTGACCCACACAGAAGCTAGTATATGTTATTTTAAATACAGAAATATGGTATGCTGATGATTTACATGGTAGCAAGTTAGTAACAGGCTTCCCTGGTGGTTCAGGGGGTAAAGAATCCAGCTGCCAATTAGGAGGCCCAGATGTGATATCTGGTTCAGGAAGATCCCCTGGGGAAGTTAATGGCTACCCACTCCAGTATTCTTGCTTAAGAAATCCCATGTACAAAGAAGGCTGGGGGCTACAGTCCATGGGATCACAAAGAGACACAATGGTGTGACTAAACTGCAGGATTAGCAGCAGTTTAGTAACAGTTACAGTATTTGAAGTAGTTTGCACCAAGAGGGCTTTATTACAATGAATCCTAATGAGTGATTAGTATTCCCATGTGGAGTGAAAGTCACTCAGTCCTGTCTGACTCTCTGCAACCCCATGGACTAAACAGTCTATGGAATTCTCCAGGTCAAAATACTGGAGTGGGTAGCCTTTCCCTTCTCCAGGGGATCTTCCCAACCCAGGGATGGAACTCAGGTCGATTCTTTACCAGCTGAGTCACAAGGGAAGGAATGGGTAGCCTATCTTTTCTCCAGCCTATCTTCCTGACCCAGGAATAGAACCAGGCTCTCCTGTATTGCAGGCGGATTCTTTACCTCTTTTAGCTTCTGGTGACTGCCAGCATTCTTTGGACTAGACCACACCACTACAGTCTTATAAGCAAGCATCTTCAGATCTCTCTCTGCCTCACATTCACACCACTTCCTTACATGTGTGTCCCTGTGAAATCTCTCTCTTCCTCCCTTTTTAAATGATATTTGTGTGCGACAGAACTTAGGGCTCATGTGGACAATCCAGGATAGTCACTGCAGGTTGAAATCCTTTACTTGATCAAGTCTGCAGTGCTTTGACAAATTGGTAGGGGATTTCAGGGGATAAGGAAGGGGGAGAGTTTTCTTGCCTGGAGAATCCCATGGACAGAGGAGCCTGGTGATCTACAGTCCATGAGGCCACAAAGAGTCAGACAATGACTGAACAAACAGCACACTTTTAAAAATAAAAGCACCAAGTTTTTTTTTTCTTTCCAGTCCATTGCTGTGCCCCTGGATCTGACACTAATCTATGTTTTCCAACTGGAAATAGTTGATTGACTAGTGAAGGAACGAAACATTCACCCACACCTGGCCTTGACTTTGACACAAGTTTCTTACAGATGTTATAGTTACACAGTAAGGTATCTGTGCACTTAGGAAAAGCATAACACTGCTTATTGATATGTCCATTAAAGTACAGGTTAATGTCATAAATAATTCTGTTCAGTGCAAAAGAGCATAAAGATGTGACTCATAGAGAACAATTTTTCACATGAAAAAATGAATTGTCAAAATTAGTATAATTTTTCATTTTTAAAAGGAAAAATGACAGTAACTAGATTGCTTATTAATGAAAGAAAAAAGTCTTCACTCCTAATTAAGCTCTGAGAAGTCATGTGTTTTTTCACCAAATACTTCAGAAACATGCTGAAAAAAATGAAATAAGGGAAACAAGGAGTGGAAATGAGAATTTACTCCTCAAACATGGCTGGCAGCTTGCATCATTTAATGTCATCACCGTGTGTTATAATCTGCAGGGCTGTTAACTAATTTGAACATTTTTATGCTAGCCTTTTAATCTGAGCATTTTAAAAATGCATTTCAGTGACTGATTTCAGACATATCACTTATATTTTAGCTTCCTAATCAGCATTAGAGCATATACTATACTAAGGTATTGAGTTGACCAAAAAATTTGTTAAGGTTTTTCTGTAAGATGCTATGGAAAAACCTGAGTGAACTTTTCTGGCCAACTCAATACTTGGAAAATTCATTCTATACACTTATGTTCTGGAAGCCAAAAAATTGGACTAAAGAACAAAAAATGTAGGGCTTTAAGCTATTGAAAGGAATTCAAAAATATTCTTTTAATGAACATCTTCAAGAATGTTTTTGCTTACAAGACTAATATTCCACTGAAATTACTAAGAGGCAAATTTACCTGAATGTCCAATGATGAAGACTGAAAGTACATTAAGAGCTTTCCATGAAGTTACTAACTACAGCTATAAGTGAATTTAAAATTTGAGTATAAATTTTCATTAGTAAAGTTGAAAAAGAAAACAAAACAAGGTAAATAAGTACCATTTATAGAGAACCATGTAACTATAAAATTAGTGTATCAGATAGTCAAGTGATAACATATAAGGGCAGATTGCATTGAGAAATATTTGTACTGAGGAGCTAAACTTTCCCCAGTTTTGTCATTATTACTCTAGTCCCTTACTAGTCATTTGCATTCCACTTTCTTATTGCCATTTTTAGTTTAGTTTTTCCAATCATATACATTTTGCACTACCAGAAAAAAAAAAAAAAAACTCACTTCATAAGTCAGGTATTCACTGGGCTCTGTCACCACAGTTCCACGGGCCTAACTGAGTATGACACCTTTTTCTGCTTGAAAGAAACTTCCTGCTCTTGGCACAATTTCTCTCCTTGTAAAATTGTCATCATGGTTTTGTCTGTCACTTTCAGGAAAGATGCCCTACCATAACGGGGACCAAGCCAGAAAGCCGTCTTAAGAATACAAAAATCTGCAGCCTCTTGTGGAATGTGGGAAACCTGGCCTAAGACTATTAAAACACAGTTCCTTCAGGAAGACTATATACATTACTATACTATTTGGAGAGTTCACAGCTGGTGGTGTTCAATCTCTAAGTCATATCCGACTCTGCAAGCTCATGGACTGAAGCACTCCAGGCTTCCCTGTCCTTCACGATCTCCCAGAGTTTGCTCAAACTCATGTCCATTGAGTCAGAGATGCTATCTAACCATTTCATCCTCTGTCACCTCCTTCTCCTTTTGCCTTCAATTCTTCCCAGCATCAGGGTCTTTTCCAGTGAGTCACTCTTTGTATCAGGTGGCCAGAGTAATGGAAATTCAGCTCCAGCATCAGTCCTTCCAATGAATATTCAGGATTTTATTTCCTTTAGGATTGACTGGTTTGATTTCCTTGCTGTCCCAGGGACTTTCATGAGTCTTCTCCAGCACCACAAGTTGAAAGCATTAGTTCACAATATTATATGAAAATATTCCATACAGTACAGTAGAGCAATTGTTCTTGAAGTGCTTTTTCCAAAACAGAGCTGTCATCCTCAGCATCTTCAGGGAGCTTGTTAGAAATAGAAATTACTGAACCACCACCAAGACAAACTGAATCAGAACTTTGGGGAGAGGACCCAAGAATCGGTACATAATAAACTTTCCAGGTGATTCTGATTCATGCACAAGTTTTGAGAAATAAAAGAAAACATCTGGGATAATGGAAAACACGCAAATTCTAGAATGAGATGCATTTGGTTGGTCAAAACCTAAAGGAACTTTTTGGCCTGCCCAATACTACACTGTGAATACTTGCTCTCTTAGAGGAAGCAGTTGATTGTAATTATTTAATGTCTTGGTCTCTGTGTGTCTAGCCAACAGTATGGAAATTGTGTTTCTACTAATTCTCTACTGTGAGAGCTCAAGCAAGATACTTAATATGCTGGTTCTAATTTTTATACTCTGAAGTGGAATAATAATGGCAGCTTTAAACTGTTGTTTAGTGAGGACTTAATATATTCTAGTTATCTGCTGCACTTATTAATCTTACATGTTCTCTGTGACAAAATGTTTAAGCTTCTGAGTACCAGTCTCATGAACCAAAAAAAAAAAAAAAAACGGAAAAAAAAAGGCTTGCTTTGGAAGAACTACTGTACAAGTCAAATGTGAAAATGTATGTTACAATATGCAAGACTGGCACAGGGTATGGAACATAAACAATTCATGAACAATTTTATTTGTTTGAAATTCTAGTCTTTTAACTTGTTTTCATCTTTGAATGCCTTCATTGCTAAACATAAATTTCAGCACTTTCTTTACTTTCCTTCTTTCTTACAGTTAATTTCTGACAAGGGGTTAGTCTCTGAGATTTATCAACAGCTCATGCATGCTGCATGACTATCAACATACAAAAACAAACAGAGTTCTTCTGCTTGGATTATAGATGGATAGACCCTCACTGCTTTATTAAATGTAAATTTCTCACTGAAGCCTTTCCTGACCACCTACTTAAAACCATCCCTGATACTTCTGTTCTCTGACTTATTTCCTCCTTTCCACCAATCATTATTATCACATCATGCGTTTTCCCTAATTGGGTTGTCCATTGCCAGTCTCTTAAACCAGAACATAAGCCCCACGTGGATAGGGATTGGTGTCTGTTTCTTCACTGCTGCGTCCACGACTGCTTCAATGGTGCCTGATACATGACAAGTGCTCAGTCAATGTTCATAGAACATAATAATGAATGAGGGAGTGAATATTTGAATAGTATACAGATCCTTAAAGGACTAATGAAATTGCAGTATTCATTATGAAACTCTTCAGTAGGATACACACTTTAGCAAAATAGGTATAATGAAAAGAACACTTAATAAAGCCAAAGATCACTGATAATCCTATATAATTTCCCAAATTGTGGAAGAATATTCTGGTTCTAAATTATTTGAATTAATGCATGTTACACTAAAAGAGACAGATGAAATTTAATAGATATCCTTCAGGAAGTGGTAACTCAGACCAATTTTCAGGAGTGATACAATTTCTAGTTTTAAATGAAGTTACTCTGTCATTTAAATTTTGTTAGCTTGGTAGTTGAATTTCTTTAATAGTTCATCAGGGAATCACAATAACTGTATAATGCTGGTTTCTTACTCCAGTATCTGCAAGGATAAAAATTAAATGAAAATCAACCAAACAAAGCTGTGGAGCCTGAATGTAACAATTTTTTGCTCTTCAAAAACTCCTACTGTTGATAAAGACTCAGGTATATGCCAAAATTGTTTCTTCATCTCCTAAAGCTTTATCAGTCTCCAAAACGTTCTTTGTTCAGGTTCAAGGAAGGAACTGGACACTTTCCAATCACCATGATAGCCATTTATATAAATATTTCTAGGAACCATTAAATCCAGTGTAACTATTTTAAAGAAGAGGGACATAAATTTCAGAAAGGAATGTGATTAATAAATAATGGACATATTTATCTTCATTCTCAATTCAGTGTTATTTTTATTATACAATAGCAGATCTTATAAAGCTTTATTAAAGCAATCAAAACCTTAAAATCCTAATTTTAATTTAAAAAGTGGTTAAACAATAAGGTATGAAAAATTTCTTTTGTCTATTTCAAATATTTGGTTTTACTTTAAAATCAATAAGTATCCATTTCTTTGCTGAATATTTGACATAGAACTGAAGACTTTGAATATGGATCTAACGATAGTAAATTTTCCCTCCTGTAAATGACAAAGTTCCAATTTGGACTTCTTTAAATTCAGGTAATAACTTCAAAATTCTCAGGAAGTAAACCTGAAGGAATAATTATTATACATAGATCATCTCCATCACTACTTTATAGTAGCCTTATTGTGATTTACTAAGAAAAAGGATACTTTTAGCAACTCATTTTTACTGTTTCTACAGCTTGCAAGGAAGGATCCTTAAAGCTTTTTTCTTCCTTTTCATACTCATGTCTGATTTGTTAAGAAAATATATTGTCACAACAATGGCATTCAATGAGCATTAATAAACTTAACAAATCTAAAGGGCCACATTCCCAGATTCAGGGTGAAGTGTGTCAGCATATTAAGGAGTGGCCTCCTGGTCATTAATAATTAGCGCCAGATGAACACCTAAAGTCTTATTTTACAAAGGAGATGCACACGGTCGTCTAATGATCCAGTGACCCACAGGGATTTTAGTAAGGAGTCTTCCACGGTACTGACTAAAAATACTATATTTGTGTCTATCTCAGCCATTGAGGCTATACATTAATTATAAGATTCTAGGAGTGCCCACGGAGAAGGCAATGGCACCCCACTCCAGTACTCTGCCTGGAAAATCCCATGGACAGAGGAGCCTGGTGGGCTGCAGTCCATGGGGTCGCTAAGAGTCGGACACGACTGAGCGACTTCACTTTCACTTTTCAGACTAATGCTTTGGAGAAGGCAATGGCAATCCACTCCAGTGCTCTTGCCTGGAGAATCCCAGGGACGGGGGAGCCTGGTGGGCTGCCGTCTATGGAGTCGCAGAGTCAGCCACGACTGAAGTGACTTAGCAGCAGCAGCAGGAGTGCCCACATGTGTTTAGAGTATGCATTATATTGACCCATTGTACAAGGACGCAGAGACGGTATCACTGTGGTAGTGATATGAGAGACTTGACTTTCACAAGCGATCGTAGAGAGCTACTTTACCTCTATTGCAATGCTGACTTTTAGTTAATATATTTTTATTTATTACTTTTCCATACACTATCAAAAGAACTTATTTTCAATCACTTGAATTGCTCATATTGATGCAAGGTGGACTGTTTACTATATATATGCATATATATACATATATACATACACACACCTATATATATATACACAAACACTGTGTGTGTGTAGATACACACACATGTATCAGTGGTTCAGTTTTCCCATTAAATCATCCCCATTTTCAAATTAACCACTACACAAATCTGACACATTGAAGCTTATGTGTATCTGTTGGTTATCCTCCCATGGTAAACACCACAGAACACTGAAGAAGCAGCAATAAGAGGGCAGAAATAAGAAAGGGGGTGGCGATGAAGGGCATAGAAGCAGTGAAAATTAATGGCCATAGTCTCTCATTAATATTTCTTAATTACAATTCTGTTATGATACATATATATATACACCCACATATACATGTATATGTATCTGCATCTGTATAAACATGCATATCTGAATAATGATGGCATTTAAATACATAGTACTTTATTATAGGTTATGTTACTTCCAGTGAACACATCCTTGAAATGATTAAATGACTCAAGTTTAGTGTTTACTCTTATTGTGAAGGACACACATTATTTTAAGAAGCTCACAAAGTTTTAAATTTATATTTTAATCCTATTAAGTGTTTTATCATAGAATTGATGTTGGTTTTGAATTGCTTTTTTTTTTAACTCAGGAAACATTTTTTTTTTTTTTTTTTGGAAAGCTTTATTTCTGGAATTCATTATAATGACAAACTCTAACAGTAATGCTATAAATACCATAATAGTTATATTTTTTCAAGAAAAGTTAAAGACATTATTAATGATGAAAACATGAACTCACCTCAAAAAATCAATTTCTGTGGTAACCTAAAGGCATAGGATATGACTTTAATAACTAATGACAGTGTTCCTTGTGAAGACTAAGAGACGCCAACCATGGTAAAGATTTCTAACTAAGCCATGTGATGAGCTGGCACATGCTACTGCTTCTACAAATAGAACTGCTTTTAGAAAAAGTTCATTGAAACGATAAATTATCTCCTTCTTTCCCCTAAACACCACTATTATTCTCAGAATAGTGTTTTCCTCCTTTTGCAAAATTATACCCAATAATTAAACATTATTAGAACAGAAGTGTCAGTTTTTTAAAACTTTGCTTTGTATTCCAGAAGCATTCAACCCAGAACTGACAGGAAGAAACATAGTTCTCAGTGAATGGCATGTTCTCTACAACATTAGACCAAAATTATGTTTAGAGAACAAAATAATTTTGCTTCTATAAGCACTGACAGCGGCAAGAATATTAAAACAATTCCTGGGCAGCGTGCTACTGACTGCTATTCATTCTGTCAAGTCATTCTGTGTTCTTTCTTGCGAAGCTTCTTTTTATGTTTCCTTGATTTCGCAAACTGAAAGTGGAAAAGCTCACTAGTATTTCTGTAAAATGCGCTATTTGCTTGGATAAAATGGTTGTACCAAAGAAAAAAGTATATCTTAAACATGAACTCTAAAAATGGACAATGTGGGAGCCTCCTGGCAGTACAGTAGTTAAGACCTCACCTTTCAATGCAGGTGATGACCGTTCAGTCCCTAGTCCAGGAGCTAAGATATTGCATGCCTCGTGGCCTAAAAAAAAATCAAAACAAAACAAAACAGGAGCAACATTAAAGACATTTAAAAAATGGTCCACATCAAAAAACCTAAAAAATAGATAATGCAACAAATTATTTTAAATAATAATGTCACATAATGAACTCCATAAGAATTAGTCATAAAAAGACTATTTTACAAACCTCTTTCAAGATTCCTGGAAAAACAAGAAAAGTTACTGACTGATCACATATTAAGAAAATATAAAAATGTGGCCTTTAAACCTAATTTAAAAGATGATGTCCAAGTTTCTTTGAGACTACATTATGAAATGTGGCCAGCATAAGTTTATATAGAGGATCAGTCTCAGGTTTTCCTGGTGGCTTAAACAGTAATGAATCTGCCTGCAATGTAGGAGGCCTGGGTTTGATTCCTGAGTTGGGAAGAGCCCCTGGAGAAGGGTATGGCAACCCACTCCAGTATTCTTGCCTGGAGAAATGCATGGACAGAGGAACCTAGCAGGCTGTGTATAGTCCATAGGGTTGCAAAGAGACACGACTAAGGACTAACACTTTTTACTCTCAGGTTATATGGCTAATGCTTTAGGTCTCACATAAGATTCTTATGTGTTTATTGTCTCTTGATACCTTGGTTTGAGCTGTTATAGAAAATCATAGACTCAGTGACTGAAACAACGGAAATCTATCTTACAGTTTGAAGGCTGGCAAGTCTGAGATCAAGATGCCAGCAGTCAGAATCTAGTGAGACCTCTCTTCCTGGTTTGCAGACGGCTGCCTTTTGGCTGTGTCCTCACATGTTGGGGCACGCAGAGAGACTTCTTTTCTCCTCCTGTTTTTGGAGATGCATTGATCCCACCATGAGGATCTAATAATTTAATCCATTCCTAACTGAGGATTAGGGTTTTAAGACAGGAATTTAGAAGGGAGACACACATTTGGTCCATAGCACTTAAGGTCCACATTGAGGGCCAACTTAAAAACACATGAACTCTGATTTAGTACTTTTATCACAATAGAATTCTTCCCAGAACTGTATATTTTTTATAGATGGGCTAAGTCAATCAGTCGTTTCCAACTCTTTGCTGTCCCATGGACTGCAGCCCACCAGGCTCCTCTGTCCATGGGATTTCCCAGGCAAGAACACTCCAGGAGTGGAGCCTACAACTTAACTTGACTCAACATGGGAAAACTCATCTGACCCAGACATGGACAGGCTTGACAGACTGACAGTGCATTTTTGAGTCCATGGGTGGTGGTGCATGGCCGTTCTTAGTTGGTGGAGTGCTTTTTTTTATATAAAAATATATAAATTTTATATATTTTGTCTGTGCTAATTCATACACACACAGGCATGCCATGTATTGAATGTCAGTTCAGTCCAGTTCAGCTCAGTATCTCAGTCCTGTCCAACTCGTTGTGACCCCATGGACTGCAGCACACCGGGTTTCCCTGTCCATCACCAACCCTTGGAGCTTGCTCAAATTCATGTCCATCGAGTCGGTGATGCCATCCAACCATCTCATCCTCTGTTGTCCCCTTCTCCTCCTGCCTTTAATCTTTCCCAGCATCAGGGTCTTTTCCATCAGGTCAGTCTTCGCATCCGGTGACCAAAGTATTGGAGTTTCAGCTTCAGTATTAGTCCTACCAATGAATATCCAGGACTGATTTCTTTTAGGATTGACTGGTTTGATCTTTTTGCCGTCAAAGGGATTCTCAAGAGTCTTCTCCAACACCACAGTTCAAAAGCATCAATTCTTCGGTGCTCAGCTTTCTTTACAGTCCAACTCTCACATCTATACATGACTATTGCAGAAACCATAGCTTTGACTAGATGGATCTTTGTTGGGAAAGTAATGTCGCTGCTTTTTAATATGCTGTCTAGGTTGCTCATAGTTTTTCTTTCAAGGAGCAAGCATCTTTTAATTTCATGGTTGCAGTCACCATCTGCAGTGATTTTGGAGCCCAAGAAAATAAAGTCTGTCACTGTTTCCATTGTTTCCCCATCTATTTGCCATGAAGTGATGGCACTAGAAGCCATGATCTTCACTGTTTATTTTTTGAATGTCAGTGTCCCCTCAGAATTCCTATGTTGACACTCTATATCTCAAATGTGATATTTGGAGGTCTTGCCTTTGGGAAGCAATTATAGTAGAATGAGGATATATTTCAAGTTCATCCTCACAATTCACAGCTTTGTCCTCTGCCAAATAATTCTTGCTGAAATAATTTATGAATCAAATAAGATTATTGTGAAATCAATGTCTTTTTTCATTCTAAGATATGCATTTTGTATTTTCATATTTTTTGATATTATGAAATATTTAAAAATCAGAGTCAGAAACATGTGCCAGCCACCTGAAGGCTAGACTGTGATGCATTTTGCACTGTTCATGCAGGTTTAAATTTCGCCAAGCCTAAAAGGGATATGAATGTCACTTCAGTTGCATGTTTGCATTCGTGTTTCCTCTCCTGCTTGAACATGAGGCAATGCGAGTAAAAAAAATAGAAAAATTGCTAAATCCTAGAATGGATAATGACATACTCAAAATGTCAGAGGTTGCTGCAGCTGAGATGTGTCTTGTGGATTTTCACTAGGGCCCTAGGTATCTTCCAGGTAGCTAGAATGTATTTAATTTCTAATAATACATGGAACCAATGGAGGTGTGGAAAGAGGTGGGGGGGATACAGTTTAACCATTAAAAGTGTCACAGGAAGCCATGGTATTATATAAATTAATATTATCTGTTCTAAATTTCAAAAACAAGATCTGCCCCACCTATTGAGCATTCCCTTCCTAAAAGGTCACATGTTACAGCAATAGTTTCATAATTGTGTTGGTCTGAGTAAGTTGAAGAAAACTTTAGACTGTGGGCTGAAAAGATATTAGCTAAAACCCTAGCTTTTGCCCAGAACTTATTGTGCTCTTACTGTGCCCCAAATACTGTTTTCAGTACATCACTATGTACAGGAAAGTGAAAGTTGCTCAGTTGTGTCTGACTCTTTGTGACCCCATGGACCAGACAGTCCATGGAATTCTCCAGGCCAGAATACTGGAGTGGGTAGCCTTTTCCTTCTCCAGGGGATCTTCCTAACCCAGGGATCAAACCCAGGTCTCCTGCATTGCAGGCGGATATTTTACCAGCTGAGCCACCAGGGAAGCCTCTGACATATTTCAGGTTTGATCCCAAGCCATTGCAAAAAATCCAATATTGCAATAAAGCAGTCTCATCAATTTTTTTGATTTCTCTGTGCATATGAAAGTCATGTTTATACTATACTACTATAGTCTATCTATATAGTCTATAGCATTATGTATAAACAATGTATATGTTGTTCAGTCACTTAGTCATGTCTGACTCTTTTGTGACCCCATGGACTGTAGCCCACCAGGCTCTTCTGTTCATGGGATTCTCCAGGCAAGAATACTGGAGTGGGTTGACATTTCCTTCTCCAGGGAATCTTCCTGACCCAGGAATTGAACCCAAGGCTCCTGCATTGACAGGTGAGTTCTTTACCACTGAGCCAACAAGGAAGCAAATAGCATACATACCTTAAATTTTAAAATATTTTATTGCTAAAAATGTTAACCATTATCTGAGCCTGCAGTGAATGGCAATATTTTTGCAACAGTAACATCAAAGATCATTGATCACAGATAATAATTTAAAATTTTGAAATGTTACACAAGTTATCAAAATGTGACTCAGAGATACAAAGTGAGCAATTGCTACTGGAAAAACAGCACCCATAGATTTGCTGGACTCAGAGTTGCCACAAACCTTAATTTGCAAAAATGCAATATCTATGAAGCACAGTAAAGCAAAGTATGATAAAAGGCATGTTTATAAATACTTTCATTTTGTACAACAACTCTATGAGGTAAATACTATTATTTACCACAGATTACAGATGGAAAAATTAATATGCAAAGGTTAAGAAAACTTTAGATTAGTATGAAGACAAAAATCAAATAGTGCATCTGCTTACAGAGTGCACACGTTCTTAACCATTATGTTTTCCTCTCCATTGTGTTAAGAAGAAAGTGTGTTGTTATAATGACCATGAGTTGCTTTGTCTAACTACCTTCCATGGGAGGGTTTCTTTCTTTTAAGAAATTGATCCTATGTCCCAGCCAATATTTTAGCTTTCCTGGAATCTTTCATGTCTTCCACATGATCAAGCTTGAATAAATATGTGTATTTTTAGTGTTCATTTTAAAGTCATGTAGAACCTGAAATGGAGAAGGAAATGGCAACCCACTCCAATATTCTTGCCTAGAGAATCCCGTGGACAGAGGAGCCTGGTGGCTGCTGTCCATAGGGTCGCACAGAGTCGGACACGACTGAAGCGACTCAGCAGCAGCAGCAGAGCCTGAATATGTAGCTCTAATCATTTCTGACAGTAGCATCCCCTGCTCATCCAAGAAACAAGTCTAGCAATTTTCAATAACTAAGCTAACATGGTACACATATTTTGACAAAACCACCCTGCCAGTAAGTATCCCTTGAATCGATCTGGGACTTGCCATGAACAGAAACATTCAAAGGATTATAGACATAAAGGAGTTCAGCATACATCTGATGTTGGACTTACACAAATGCGTAAAGAGCTGGGAGAGTGAAGGTCAAGGTGGGCAATATTCATTGATAACTTCATTGTGAAATAGTGAATCAACTTCCCAAAAATTGTTGGGAAAATCCCACTGCCTCCTTAATAGGTGTCAGAAAAAGGGTGCTTACAAAGAAGACCAAGAAACCTCTGTGCTACTTCTGTGATCTCTCAAGAAAAATACCTTTTCCTCTTCCCAACTTTCAAATAGCTTTTGAGTTATTCTCAGTGGCAAACTCTAATCTGGAATGATAGAATGAAGGGAAACCTGGCAAACAAGGTTTCTGGGCTCTTCTTTGCAATGCGATGCAGAGGAAACCTTCAAAGTGAGTGACTAAAACAGAAAGTCGACAACTGACAATATAACACACCCCTTTCCTGCAAATTGCCTGATTATTGTACACAGTGATTTGGTGTTACAAGAGTGAGGTTTGAAAGAGGGAAGAAACATTGTGACTAAGGAAATGATAGAGTTGTGCAGAGAAGGAAATGGTGGTCATTAAAGCCCTTGAGCGATTTAATACCCATTCAAAATCATTCCAACAAAACTTCCTGTATAATTGCTTGATGATTTCATGTTCAATGACATGGCTTAACTTACAGCAGGAGTTGCGGTTCTGAAGGACATATCATAAGATTTCTCATTAACTGAAAACTACTCTTTGGAATACTTTGGAGGACAAGCTGGGATTCCTCCAAAGTAATTACATTTAGATTTCAGAGATTGCAAATATCTTCACAAATGTATTCCTTCTCAGTGTTTCAACATCTTTCTTATTTGTATTCTTTATTCTGAAAATTATTACCTTGGTTCACTAATTTGCTTATACGTATATTCCCCATCATTTTTCTGAATTTTTTTTTTTTTTGTGTGTGTGTGTGATAGGTATATGTCTTTTCTAATTAAAGATTAATCTGTCTCTCCAACAGATACATCCTTTCATACCCACGAACACTGATCACTCTTGGAAAATCAAATCTATTATTTTGAAATTGTTTCACCAAAATTTCATAGTTCTCCAAATTCAAGCTCTGCTTTATGGCTTACTTCTTGTCCAGTTATGTGGCCCTGAACTTTCTGTTTCTTATTATCTTCTTTGACAAGTCCATATTCCCTTCTCTTTTCTCAGATCCCTTATCATAGATTTAGTGCATCTGTGAATGAATCCTGTCCCTGCCAAAACAACAATTGACCTCATCACAATTATCTAAGATGGTTATTTAAAGCTCTGGAAATTGGCCAAAGAGCTATAACAAGTGCAAAGTATTTACTTAACAAAATATACAGGTATTTGGTAAGAACAATGAGAGGCTGTGACCTTTGTGCCAAGAGCAGCATCTATTTCCCCTGGTGTCCTGTTACAGAGAACTGGTCAGGTGGGGCAAAACCAAGCATTGGTGGAGCCCACTCTTCCCAGGTCTGTATTGTGAGAGGGATTCAGAATGGACTCAGCTTGAGTCCCACTCACATCTGATAACTCCCCTTCATGAAGAACCTAGTTTGGATGTGCAGGAGAAGCAAATCACTAACTCCCATGTGGGTTACTAGTGTTTAAAGGCAACTAACACCTCTATTACACAAAATGTAGGTGGACAGACCCTACACTGTTAACCTGAAACTACCACAGCATTGTTAATCAGCTGTCAGTTCAGTTCAGTTCAATCACTCAGTCGTGTCTGACTCGTTGCGACCCCATGAATTGCAGCACACTAGGCCTACCTGTCCATCACAAACTGTCCATCAAAACATGAGTTTACTCAAACTCATGTCCATCGAGTCGGTAATGCCATCCAGCCATCTCATCCTCTGTTGTCCCCTTCTCTTCCCACCCCCAATCCCTCCCAGCATCATGGTCTTTTCCAATGAATCAACTCTTCACATGAGGTGGCCAAAGTAGTGGAGTTTCAGCTTCAGCATCAGTCCTTCCAATAAACACCCAGGACTGATCTCCTTTAGGATGGACTGGTTGGATCTCCTTGCAGTCCAAGGGACTCTCAAGAGTCTTCTCTAACAACACAGTTCAAAAGCATCAATTCTTCAGCGCTCAGCTTTCTTCACAGTCCAACTCTCATATCCATACATGACCACTGGAAAAACCACAGCCTTGACTAGACGGACCTTTGTTGGCAAAGTAATGTCTCTGCTTTTTAATATGCTATCTAGGTTGGTCATAACTAAGGAAATGGCAACCCACTCCAAGACTCTTGCCTGGAAAATCCCATGGATGGAGGAGCATGGTAGGCTACAGTCCATGGGGTCGCAAAGAGTCAGACACAACTGAGCAACTTCATTTCACTTCTTCCTTCCAAGCAGTAAGTTGTTGTTGTTGTTTAAATTTCATGGCTGCAATCACCATCTGCAGTGATTTTTGGAATCCAAAAAAATAAAGTCTGACACTGTTTCCCCATCTCTTTCCCATGAAATGATGGGACCAGATGCCATGATCTTGGTTTTCTGAATGTTGAGCTTAAGCCAACTTTTTCACTCTCCTCTTTCACTTTCCTCAAGAGGTTTTTTAGTTCCTCTTCACTTTCTGTCACAAGGGTGGTGTCATCTTTATATCTGAGGTTATTGATATTTCTCCTGGCAATCTTGATTCCAGTTTGTGCTTCTTCCAGCCCAGCATTTCTCATGATGTACTCTGCATATAAGTTAAATAAGCAGGGTGACAATATGCAGCCTTGACGTACTCCTTTTCCTATTTGGAACCAGTCTGTTGTTCCATTTCCAGTTCTAGCTGTTGCTTCCTGACCTGCATATAGGTTATACCCCACCCCAATACAAAATAAAAAGTTTAATGTTTGAAAAGCAAATTTAAAAAAAAAAGAAAAAAAAATGTAGATGGACAGAAATTTAAAAGGGAAAGAGATAGTCAAGGAAGAGTCTGATAAAATCATATCCATCCTAGTATCTGGAAGACTGTTTGCATGTCTAAGTATGAACCCTTACAAGAGTTATGGGAAAGGATACCCCTGAGCTAAAGGTGTTAAAACTAGTATACTTCCTGAACTTTGGTGAATGAGGCATAGTTTGGGAGTTTGGGATTGACGTGTACACAATGTTATATTTAAAATGGATAACCAACAAGATCCTACTGTATAGCACAGAGAACTCTGTTTAGTGTTTTATGGCAGTCTAGATGGGAGAGGAGTTTGGGGGAAAATGGATAACATGTATGTATATGGCTGAGTCCCTTTTTTGTTCACTTGAAGCTATCACAACTTCATTAATCAGGTACATGCCAATATAAAAAAAATGTTAAAAATAAATCAGTAATTGGAAAAGTTTAAACTCTGACAAGTAGGTGACTATAATTATTTATATTTTTCCAGTATAATAATAAAAAGACAAGTCATTTTTCATGGAATGAAAAAAAAGAAGAAGAAGGAGAAATCAGTTCACAGGTCACACACAGATCCAACGGTAATAAATGCTGCAGACTATATGGGTAGAGAGGCTTGAGGTCACCTACTGACCAATAAATGACTGATCACTAAAATCTGTGGTCACTCTAATTTAATCTAACTTAAATACCTTGGTTGCCTGGCAGTTCTGATATACACTGATGGCTACAGGGTCTGTAAGAGCCGTGTGCTGAGCAAAACTAAGGTGCTGTTTTCTTAATAGTATTTTCTCACTTTATGTCTCTGTGTCACATTTGAGGAATTCTCACAATATTTCAAACTTTTAATTATTATATTTATGTGAACAGTGATGTTTGAAGTTACTGTTGCAAAAAAATTGAAACTCGCTGAAGTCTCAGATGATGGCATTTTTTTTTAATCAATAAAGTACTTTAAAATATGTCATGTACAATTTAGACATACTACTGCACAATTTATGGGATATAGTATAAACATAACTTTCATATATACCAGGAAATAAAAAGTTCATAAGACTTACATTATTGTAATATTCACTTTATTACAGTAACCTGGAACTGAATCCACAATATCTCCAATGCATACCTTGCCAAGCTCTTCTTCATTTTCCACTTACATAGTTGGACTGGTCATCTAATTTTTGAAATACAATTTCTCTAAATTTTTTCACTTTTTAAAAAATTTTCTTACCAGATTATTTTCCAAAACTGGTTGTTAAATATTAACTTCTAGAATATTTTTAATTTCAAAGAGATTAATATATCTCATTCTGATTGCTCCTCTTCTTAGCACCATTTCCCCCCTCCCCAACTTTTTTTTAATACTTGACATATCTGAGGTCTGACACAATTAATAATTTTATTGCTCCTATTCCTGTGTACACCTCCTACTTACTCTTGTTTTCTCCCTTTAAGATTTGTCCATTAATTTGTTCTTGGTCCTTTGTGTGAGTTTTATTAATATATATTAATTCTTAATTTCACTTAAAAATAAAGTGGGGCATTACAAAACTCTCAGCCAATGCTGCGCTGCCCTGATCAAACATAAGACTTTAAAAAACTGTTTTCAACCTATAGAGACTAATGCTTGTAGAGTGCAATAAATTCTCTTCACTTCTTATTTCTCCACTTTTGCTGATGCAAAATTATCACATATCTTCATTTCCTTGACTTTGTTATTTTTACTAACCATGTCTTATGAATAGTGGGAAATGCAATATAAGCTTTCTGTTTTTTTCTGGAGAGGGTGTCTGTGAAGAGAGAGTTTTTATCTTGAAAGTAATGTTTTTATTGTTGAAAACTACACACAAGGATTAATGCAAATAAATAAAATATATATAAACAAAAATACACCCTTTTAACAACAGTTGTACTCATAAGACATATATTTATTCTGACAGTAGCCTTAGAGAAACTTTTAGCTAAGTCAAGAAATGGGATTTCAAGCAAAAGTATGTGGAATTTTTCCTTACCTATAAATATTTGGGGAGAGGGGAGCAATTATGACTAATCATAAAATATTTATTTAATATTTTAGAGAAATTTGATGTAAATTTGAAAGATTTTAAATGTTTCTTCCAAGTAAAAGGACATTTGCTTAGAGGAAAATGGGAACCAGTTCAAACTTCCTTGAACAGCATCTATTTTTACATGGACAAATAGTTTTATAAAGGACTTCTAAGGAGAATAAAAGCATTATTAAGTGCATTTTAATATCTATCATGTGTAATCTGACGGATCAAATTTATGATAGAAGCATAGTAGTTTTCATTTTTGTACATTGGAAATCATGAGTGACGTTTATAATATGTGTGTGTGTGTGTGTGTGTGTGTGTATCCATAATATGGAACTTATACCAAATCTTACTATTCTAGATTCCTGAAAAAGCTAGAGTTGCTGTATCTTTGCTTAAGAACAGTTATTGATCCTATCCATTGTTTTATATAGAGAAATTTATGAGGAATGCAAACTCCTACCATTCTATAACTGCCTTTAAGGGAAAGCATCGCTAGCTTTACAAGAACTACATCATATTCAAGTTCTAGGAATAGAATCTGTATAGATTGAAATTTATTTTGTGCTTTTGATCTATGTAGTTAATTTATGTTTGCTGTTAAGATATGTAGGAGGAAAGCAGGTTCAAATGCAAGTTTCAGTGTTAAATGCTTTGAAATTGATTTCTATTTAAGGTCACTTTTTAAATTAAAAAAAAAGTTGCAGCTATTTGAGCAGATATAAGCTATCACAGACAATTGCTGTATAATAACCCTGCCTCATTGCAATACAGCAATTATATAACTTTACATGTAAATTAAGCTATAATTAAAGATATATGATTTAGCTGCATTTAAATCTATTACTCAGAAAGCCAAGTTCATATAAAGTTGCTGATGCCTTCATACTATATATGTTTTGGGACTAATCTTGATTTTCTTTTAGAAAAATACCTGTCTAAAGGTCAGCTCATATTAGCAATTGACCTAGATCATGCATTTGCTTTATCATGATGAAATATATGTTTTGAATGTTGAGTTGCATTTATTCTAAGTCCATGCAGGAAATAAAACTTGAAAACCACATGCATATCTTCCTTCATTAAGGGTGTACTGACCATAATAGAAATAGACCATCTTGCTGAAACGAGATCATAGAGTAGAAGGACAGGCACTCCTCTTCTCCTGCAAGAATACCAAAGTTAAAACTTGCTGCTGAACAACTGTCAACAGGAGAATGTTGGATCCCACCAAAAAAAGATACCTCGCCTTCAAGGGCAAAGGAGAAGCCCCATCAAGATGGTAAGAGGGGTGAAATTGAATTTAGAATCAAATCCCAAACCCACCAGAGATGCTTGGAGGGCTCAAACAAAACCTTGTGTGCACCAGGACCCAGAGACTCCACAGACAGAGCTAGACTTGTCCTTGAGAATTTGAGTGTCTCTTGCAGAGGTACAGGTCAGCAGTGGCCTGCCTCAGGGGCAGGGTCTCTGGGTGCAGCAGACCTGGGTCACACAGCCTATGGCATAAGCACTCTTGAAGGAGGTTGCCACTAACTCCAGCATAGAGCCCCCGAACAGACAACCCACAAACTGCAGAACAATTATACCAAAGAAATTATTGCACTGTTAAGAAAGTTCTAGGACCCACAACATTTTCCCACCCTTAGGCTCTGGCAAAGGAACAGAGAACCCCCAGGGAATTTGATTTTGGAGACCAGTGGGATTTGATTACAGACCATACAGAGGACTGGGAAACCAACTCTTGGAGGGCACAAACAAAACCTTGTGCACACCAGGACCAAGGAGACAGGAGCAGTGACCTCACAAGAGACTGACCCAGACTTGCCTGTGAATGTCCAGGAGTCTCCGACAGAGGTGTGGGTCAGTGGTGGCCAGCTCCAGGGTTGGAGGAATTCAGTGCGGGAGTGTGCAGGACCTTTTAATTAAGGTCACTATTATCTTCATTACCTCCGCCATGGTTTAGTCTCAGGTCAAACAACAGAGGGGGAGCAGGGCCCCGTCCATCAACAGAAAATAGTATTAAAGATCTACTGAGCATGGCCCCGCCCATCAGAACAAGACCGAGTTACCCCCACAGTCAAGCTTTCCCATCAGGAAGCTTCCATAAGCCTCTTATCCTTATCCATCAGAGGGCAGACAGACTGAAAACCACAATCGCAGAAAACTAATCAAACATCACATGGATCATAGCCTTGTCTAACTCAGTGAAACTATGAGCCATGCTGTGTGGAGCCACCCAAATGGATGGGTCACGGTGGAGAGTTCTGACAAAACATGGTCCATTGGAGAAGAAAATGGCAAACCACTTCAGTATTCTTGCCTTGAGAGCCACATGAACAGTTTGAGAAGGCAAAAAGAGATGACACTGAAAGATGAACTCCCCAGGTCGGTAGGTACCCAATATGCTACTGAAGAAGAGCAGAGAGATGAGTCCAGAAAGAATGAAGAGAGAGCCAAAGTGAAAACAACGCCTCACTGTGGATGTGACTGGTGGTGGAAGTAAGGTCCGATGCTGTAAAGAACAGTATTGCACAGTAAGCTGGAATGTCAGGTCCATGAATGAAGGCAAACTGGAAGTAGTCAAACAGGAGGTGGCAAGAGTGAAAATTCACATTTTAGGAATCAATGAACTAAAATGGACTGGAATGGGTGAATTTAATTCAGATGACCATTATATGTACTACTGTGTGCAAGAATCCATTAGAAGAAATGGAGTAACCCTCATAGTTAACAAAAGAGTCCAAAATGCAGTACTTGGTTGCAATCTCAAAACGAAAGAATGATTTCTGTTCTTCTACAAGGTAAACCATTCAATATCACAGTAATCCAAGTCTATGCCCCAAACAGCAATGCTGAAGAAGCTGAATGGTTCTATGAAGGCCAACAAGGACTTCTATAACTAATACCCCCAAAAAAGATATTCTTTTCATCATAGGAGACTGGAAAGCAAAAGTAGGAAGTCAAGAGACACCTGGAGTAACAGGCAAGTTTGACCTTGGAGTAAAAGCTGAAGCAGGACAAAGGCTAACAGAGTTTTGCCAAGTAAACACACTGATCATAGAAACCCCCTCATCTGACAATAGAAGAGACAATTCTACACATGGATATCACCAGATTGTCAATACCGAAGTTAGATGGATCATATTCTTGGTGACTAAAGATGGAGAAGCTCTATACAGTCAGCAAAACCAAGACCAGGAGCTGACTGTGGCTCAGACCATGAACTCCTTATTGCAAATATCAAACTTAAATTGAAGAAAGTAGGGAAAACCACTACACCAGTCAGCTATAACCTAAATCAAATCCCTTATGATTATATAGTGGAAGTGACAAATAGATTCAAGGGACTATATCTGATAGACACAATGCCTGAAGAACTATGGACAGAGGTTCATGACATTGTACAGGAGTCAGGGGTCAAGACCATCCACAAGAAAAAGAAATGCAAAAACACAAAACAGTTGTCTGAGGAGGCCTTATGAAAGCTGAGAAAATAAAAGAAGGTAAAGGCAAAGGAGAAAAGAAAAGATCTTCGATCTAAATGCAGAGATCAAGTAATAGCAAGGAGAGATAAGAAAGCCTTCCTCAGTGATCTGTGCAAAGAAATAGAGGAAAGCAATAGAATGGGAAAGACTAGAGATCTCTTCAAGAAAATTAGAGATACCATTTCATGCAAAGATGAGGGAACATTTCATGCAAAGATTAGCACAAAAAAGTCTGGAAATGGTATAGACCTAACAGAAGATATTAAGAAGTGGCAAGAAAACACAGAATTATACAAAAAACAAACAAACAAACAAACAAAAAAAAACTTCATTACCCAGATAACCACGATGGTTTGATCAGTCACCTAGAGCTAGACATCCTGGAATATGAAGTCAAGTGGGCCCTTGGCAGCATCACTATGAACAAAGCTAATGGAGGTGATGGAATCCCATTTGAGATATTTCAAATCCTAAAAGATGATGCCGTTAAAATGCTGTACTCAATATGCCAGCAAATTTGGAAAATTCATCAGTGGCCACAGGACTGGAAAAGGTCAGTTTTCATTCCAATCCCAAAGAAAGGCAATGCCAAAGAATGTTCAAACTACCACACAATTGCACTCATCTCACATGCTAGCAAAGTAATGCTCAAATTCGCCAAACTAGGCTTCAACAGTAAGTGAAACATGAACTTCCAGATGTTCATGTTGGATTTGGAAAAGGCAGAGGAACCAGAGATCAAATTGCCAACATCTGTTGGATCATTGTAAAAGCAAGAGAGTTCCAGAAAAATATATATTTCTGCCTTATTGACTATGCCAAAGCCTTTTACTGTGTGGATCACAATAAAATGTGGAAATTTCCTAAAGAGATGGGAACACCAGACCACCTTACCTGCCTCCTGAGAAATCTGTATGCAGGTCAAGAAGCAACAGTTAGAACCAGATTTGGAACAGTGGATTGGTTCTAAATTGAGAAAGCAGTACATCAAGGCTGTATACTGCCACCCTTCTTATTTAAGGGATATGCAGAGTACAGCATGTGAAATGCTGAGCTTGGTGAAGCACAAGCTGGGATGAAGATTGCCAGGAGCAATATCAATAACCTCAGATATGCAGATGACACCACCTTATAGCAGAAAGCAAACATTGTAGAGCCTCTGGGTGAAGATGAAAGAGGAGAGCAAACAGTTTGGCTTAAAACTCAACATTCAAAAAATGAAGATCATGGCATCTGGTCCCAATTCTTCATGGTAAATAGATGGGGAAAAAATTGAAATATGACAGACTTATTTTCTTGTGCTGCAAAATCACTGCTGATGGTGACTGCAGCCATGAAATTAAAAGACACTGGCTCCTTGGAAGAAAAGCTATGATTAAGCTAGATAGCATGTTAAAATGCAGAAACATTACTTTGCCAACAAAGTCCATCTAGTTAAAGCTATGGCTTTTCTAGCAGTCATGTATGGATGTGAGAGTTGGACCATAAAGAAAGCTGAGCACCGAAGAATTGATGCTTTTGAACTTTGGTACTGGAGAAGACTCTTGAGAGTCCCTTGGACTGCAAGGATATCAAACCAGTCAGTCCTAAAGGAAATCAATCTTGAATATTCATTGGAAGAACAGATGCTGAAACTGAAGCTCCAATACTTTGGCCACCTGATGCAAAGAACTGACTCCTTTGAAAAGACCCTGATGCTGGGAAATATTAATGGCATGAGAAGGAGATGATAGAGGATGAGATTGCTGGATGTCATCACCAACTCGACAGAAACGAGTTTAAGCAAGCTCTGGGAGCTAGTGTTGGACATGTTGCAGTCCATGGGTTGCAAATTGTAGGACACGACTAAGCAACTGAACTGAACTGAACTGACCCATAGTAGAAAGAATTAAATATTTCATTGTATTTAAAAACCTAAGAGGTTCTTTAATGCAGAGGGGGTTGACTTCAGCTGCTTTAAATAATGAGCAGCTGACACAGTGAAGGATTATACTATAATATGGAACAAGATGATTAAACAATGTACAAACTTCCTACCAGAGTGGCACCCAGGATACTGGAACATATGGTTCAGGACTCTTTAATCCCTCAATAACTACAGATTCTGGCCAGAGATTTTTGTTGATTTATACAAAATCTCTTGATTACAGTCCTCAGCCATCTGCTATAGGGTGGCAACATATGAAAATGTCAGCAGAAAGAACAGCTCAAAGATTATTTGTGGAAAGGATCTGAAGCCAGTATAACCATGAACAAAACAAGGTGATCGGCCCCAATGCAGTCTGCAGCTAATTTATGCTGAGAGCAAAGAGGGTGAAAATTTTACAAAAGTAAAGCAAAGTCATGCATATTGTCTTATTATTTATAACTCACATAGATGCTGATTCTTTGCCCCAAAGGAACAGAAAAATGTTTTGCATTGTACTATTTGGAAATAGAAGTTTTTGAAATAGAAAATTAATAGTTATTAAATTATAAAATATTAAAATATAATAATTTATAACATATTATTAAATAATTATTAAATAATATTCATCTCAAGTAGAATATTATTATTTGTATCATAGACATATTTCCTTGTAGGGCATTCAACAATACTTAATTATCTAGATTTAACAACTGCCATGTTACTGAAAGCTCACTTTCACTGATCAGCTTGATAACACAAGTTTCATATTAACTTTTTAAAATTTGCATTTTTCCACTTGCCAACACCTCTGTCTTCCTCTTTTTTCACTCTCATTCAAATTCTCCTCATTTATGTTTCAATTAGAGCATAAATATTTTTCTCCCATTTTTATAATCCACCCTTTTACAGTCTCTTTGCTGAATACTCTTATTTGTACTTCCCAACATATGTAAATTTCCATGTGTATTCTACTGTACATTCTTGTCATCTGGCAATTCCATTCACCCTTTCATGATGTCAACTACTACAGTTATGCACTGAAACTCAGAATCTGTCTCAAATCTGATAATGCAAAGTCAAAAGTATGATCTTAAACTACAGACACTGCATTTCTCTTATAATTAGCAATGATGAGCATCTTCTCATGTACTTATCGGCCATATAGATGTCCTCTTTGAAGAAATGTCTATTTAGGTCTTTTGCCCTTATTTTTGTTTGGGATTTTTGCTGTTGTTGTTGCTATTGAACTGCATGAGTTGATTGTATATTTTGAAAAGCAAGCCCTTATTTTTGCATCACTTGCAAATATTTTCTCCCATTCTGTAGGCTGTCTTTTCATTCTGCTTATGGCTTCCTTTACTGTGCAAAAGCTTATGTTTGATTAGGTTCCACTTGTTCATTTTTACTTTTATTTCTATTGCCTGAGGAGACTAAACTAAGAAAACATTGGTAAGATTTCTGTCAGAGAACATTTTGCTTATGTTCCCTTCTAGGAATTTAATAGTGTAATGGCTTATGTTTAAGCCTTTAAGCCATTTTATTTTCATGCAGGATGTGGGGTGTGCTCTAACAATAATGATTTAAAAGAAGCTATTCAACTTCCTCAACACCACCTGCTGATGAGACTGTCTTTTCTTCACTGTATATTCTTGCCTACTTTGTCAAAATTTAAATTGACTACAGGTATGTGGGTTTATTTCCGGGCTTTCTATTCTGTCCCACTGCTCTGTATGACTGCTTTTGTGTCAATGCTATGCTGTATTGATTACTTGATCTTTCCAGCATTTTCTGAAGTATGAGAGGGTTATTCCTCCAGCTGTGTTATTTTTCCTCAGGAATGCTTTAGGAATTCTGGGTCTTTTATGGTTCCATATATATTTAGTTTTATATAAAATATCAGGCATAGTTTATAGGGATAACATTAAATCTATAGTTTTCTTTGGGTAGTATGGCCATTTAACAATATTAATTCATCTAATTCAAGAACATGGGATACCTTTCCATTTCTTTGAATCACCTTTAATTTCCATTATCAATGTTTAATAGTTCTCAGTATATGTTTTTAACTTTCTTGGTCAGGTTTATCCCTAAGTAGTTTTTCTTGATGCAATTTAAAAGGATTTTATTTTCTTTTCTGATATTTCATTGTTAATAAAAATGCAACAGATTTCTGAATATTAACTATGTGCTTGCTGAATTTATGAGTTCTAGAAGTTCTACAATGAGGTATCACCTCATAGTGGTCAAAATGGCCATCATTCCAAAGCCTAAAAATAATAAATGCTGGAGAGGCTGTGGAGAAAAGATAAGAATTTAAATTGCTGCAGCCACTATCAAGAACAGTAAGAACTTTCCTTTAAAAAACTAAAAACAGAGTTGCCGTAAGATCCAGCAATCCCATTCCTGGGCAAGTATCCAGATAATGCTCTAATGTGAAAAGATATATGCACCCCGATGTCCACAGTAGCACTATTTACAATAACCAAGACACGGAAACAATCTTAAGTGTTAATCGGCAGATGAATAGATGAAGATGTGCAATACGTACACTATGGAATAGTACTCAGCCACAGAAAATAATTAAGTAATGCCACTTGCAGCAACATGGATGGACCTAGAGATTATCATACTAGGGGAATTAACTCAAAAAAATAAAGACAAATACCATATGAAATCACTTATATGTGGAATCAAAAAGGTGGTACAAATGGACTTATTTATGAAAAGGAAACAGACTCACAGACACAGAAAAGAAAACTGGTTACCAAAGGTGGGGTGTGTGTTAATCAGTCAGTCGTGTCCAAGTCTTTGTGATCCTATTGACTGTAGCCCACCAGGAACCTCTGCCCATGGGCTTTTCCAGGCAAGAATACTGGAATGGGTTGCCAT
The DNA here is from genome assembly GCF_023699985.2 of Odocoileus virginianus. Classification (NCBI taxonomy): domain Eukaryota; kingdom Metazoa; phylum Chordata; class Mammalia; order Artiodactyla; family Cervidae; genus Odocoileus; species Odocoileus virginianus. Next base: position 68,480,518 of record NC_069684.1, read on the forward strand.
TTCCTTTTCTAAGGAAGGAAGTGGGGGAGGGATACTTTGGGGGAATGACATTATCAGTTACATCCTACTACATATGAAATAGATAAATAATCAAGTCATACTGAACTGGGAACTATATTCAATATCCTATATTAAACATAATGGAAGAATATATAAATATATGTATATATATATGTATATATAAGAGAGAAAGAAAATCACTCTGCTGTATGCCAGAAACCTTGTGAACCAACTATACTCCAATAAAATATATAAATAACGCAGACTACAAAAATATACCTAACAATACTCTTTCACAAAATTTTCACTTAACTATAGAAGTAACTGCAAAAACACTAACAACTACAAAATATCTTGGCTTTTCTTTTTGATTTTGACATTTTGGTGAAATGCAAGTTAATAATATTAGTCCTGAATAATAAAAGAGTTGAGAGTTACAGGCACTTTTGAAACACACAAACAAGCTGCCAATATATCAGTAGAAACTGCAGGGCACTCATTACCTTGTACAAAGTATAATCGGCTGAGGATTCCCTCAGCTTAGACATAAAAAAAGTGGAGAGAACACTGTTGCCTTAAATATCCTAAATGAATTGATAGGTCTGAAAAACTAGTGCTTCATCAGTACCCTAGCTAACAGCACCAGGCTACCCAAATAATAAACAACACATTTTTTTAAAAGAAATAAAAATAAGCACACAGTGAATCCGAATAATGTGTGCCTGTGTGCCGTAAGCAGCTCCTGCCCTATTTTGCCTGCAAGCTAATAAATAGCGGCTTGTAAAACACATTGGCTTCCCTCTCAGAGAATTAGCTGAGAAGTAACTGGTGGGGAAGACTTCCTCTTTTTATTCATCTTTTATCTACCCATGGAGGAGGACAAACATCTGACTTTTTAACCCACATAGGAAGATGCTACTCGAGCACGGATCAGACTCAGTTCTAAGACTCTCTCTTTTACTGGCCTGCAAGCAGTTGCAGCTGTCATTTTCTGAAAACTCGCTCTCATTCTGTGTCCACATCAGGGCCAGAGCAGCCTGAATCCTGGCATCTACAACTGGGGCTCTAGTCCCATGGCTCTATTCTTGACCAATATTCTTCCATATTCATGGAATAAACACCATGGTATTGCCTGGGCAATAGAAGCAGATGCACCATAAGCATAATATAAAGAATTGGATTTACATAGAGGCAGAGGTAGCATGAAGTGCCCATGCTAAAATAAGTCTTACCTTTGATCACTAGTCTAGGCAAGTAAGCAATAAAGGAGTTCCCATTTTTGAATAACAAAGGAGAAAATTTTTGTGATATTGAGTTAGGTAAAGATTTTTCATAGATAGCAAAAATAATGTTACAAAAGAATGATAAAAAGGAAGTAAGTAAAGTAAAATAATAATGTCTTCCAATGTGTAAATTAAGATGACAAGAAGGCAAGTGCACTTAAAGAAACTTTTTGAAAACATCTGAAAGGGAGTTTATATCCAGAATATATACAAAAGTCATGCAATGCAATAATAAAAAGTTTAACAACCCAGTAAAAAACAATGATCCAACTATTTGAACACATACTTCTAAATTATATATATATATATTTATTATTATATAGATAAATAATAAGATAATAAATAATTATATATATATTATATGTGTGTATGTATATATATTCAATAAGCACATGAATATTCATGAAAAAATGTAAATTAAACAACAATAAAATACCATTTTATACCAACTAGAACAGCTAAAAACTAATGAACCAAATGTGGGTGAGCATGTGCTAATTGAAAATTTTGAAAATTAGCAATGCAAATGCTAAGTGGCCCAACCACTTTGGAAAGCAGTATGGCAGTATCTTATAAAGGTAAACAGATGCTTATCATAGGATCCAGCAATTTTACTCCTAGCCATTTACCCAAAGGAAATAAAAACATGCCTACAGAAATATGTGGACAGATAATATATGAAATCTAGAAGCAAGCATACAAATCCACAAGTGGTAAATGGACAAAGAAATTCTAGGAATGCAAATCAAACCTACAATAAGATGTCACCTCACACTGGTCAGAATGGCCATCATCAAAAAGTCTACAAACAATAAATGCTGGAGAGGGTGTGGATAAAAGGGAACCTTCTTGTACTGTTGGGGGGAATATAAATTGATACAGCTACTATGGAAGATGGTATGGAGTTTACTTAAAAAACAAGGAATAAAACCACCATATGACCCAGCAATCTCACTCCTGGGCATATATCCTGAGGGAACTAAAATGGAAAAAGACACATGTACCCCAGTGTTCATTGCAGCATTATTTACGATAGCTAAAACACTGAAGCAACCTAGATGCCCATCCACAGATGAATGGATAAAGAAGCTGTAGTATATATACACAATGTATATATACACTCAGCCATAAAAAGAAACATATTTGAGTCAGTTCTAATGAGGTGGATGAACCTAGAGCCTATTATATAGACTGAGGTAAGTCAGAAAGAGAAAGATAAATATCATATACTAACACCTATATATATGGAATCTAGAAAGATGGTACCAAAGACTCTATTTGCAGGACAGCAATGGAAAAACAGACATAGAAAACAGACTTACAGACATGGGAAGAGGGGAGAAGTGGGTGAGATGTATGCACAGAGTAAGGTGGAAACTTACATTACCATATGTAAACTAGTTAGCCAACAGGAATTTGCTGTATGGCTCAGGAAACTCAAACAGGGGGTTTGTATCAACCAAGAAGAGTGGGATGGGGAGGGAGATGAGAGGGAGGTTCAAGAGGAAGAGGACATATGTATACCTGTGGCTGATTCATTCATGTTGAGGTTTGAAAGAAAACAATAAAATTCTGAAAAGCAATTATCCTTCAATTAAAACATGGATAAATTTAAACAAAAATTCTAGCATAGTCATACTATGAAATAACACTCAGAAATAAAAGGAAATGCAATATTAACACATGTAATAACCTGGGTGATTTTCATACCAGTATGCCAATTTAAGAGTCAAATACAAGAGATTATATACTGTATGATTCCAAATAGTTGCAGCTTGTAAAATAAAAGTAAACTTATAATGAATGTAGACAAAGCAAGCAAGGGAGTTCCAGCTGAGCTTTTTAAAATCCTAAAAGGCGATGCTTTTAAAGTGCTACACTCAATATGTCACCAAATTTGAAAAACTCAGCAGTGGCTGCAGGACTGGAAAAGGTCAGTTCCAATCCCAAAGAATTCCAATCCTAAAGAAGGGCAATGCCAATGAATGTTCAAACTACCACACAATTGCACTCATTTCACACGCTAGCAAAGAAATGCTCAAAATCCTTCAAGTTAGGCTTCAACACACCATGAACAGAGAACCTGCACAGGTACCAGCAGAATTTAGAAAAGCCAGAGGAAGCAGACATCAAATTGCCAATGTTTGTTGGACCATAGAGAAAGCAAGGGAATTAAAAAACAAACCAACCAAAAAAAAACAAGATCTACTTTTGCTTCATTGACTATGCAAAAACCTTTGACTGTGTGGGTCATAACGAACTGTGGAAAATCCTTAAAAAGATGGGAATGCCAGATCCCATTACCTGTCCCGGCAGCGGCGGTCACAGCGCAGAGGCGACGCCCACGGGGCGGCGGCGGCCATAGCAGCAGCATCTACACGGACTCGGACACGCGCCGCCGCCGGCCGAGCCGGGTGTCCGCGCAGAGGCCGGAGGGGAGTCGTCGCCGCCGCCGCAGCTGCCAGACTTCAATGCCCAGACCTCAGCTCGGCAGCGTTTTCCATTGGAATATATGTTGGATATTTATGGCGATTCTGAGCGCGAGGGCGGACTTCTGCCAGGCTCAGCATGGCGTTTCTGCTGACAAGTGAGCTCGGAGGTTGTATGTGCCATAAATAGTATTGCCTTGAAGACTCTGGACACTCAGATTGGCCTCAGAAATAGTTGTATCTTTTTCTTTCTTTCTTTCTTTTTTTTTTTTTGCAAGCATATTTCTGTTAATGACTCCAGTAAAATTAAGCTACAAGTAAACAAAAGTGGAGAGCGACCTACGCTTTTAACTTGTTTCACTAGTGCATACATGTAGTAAAGGCTGCTTAAGATTTGTACGTAGTTGGATTTTTTTTTTTTTTTTTTTTTGTAGTCTGAAGGTATCCATCAGCAGACATTGAGGCCCGAGTTGAATTTGGATTCAAGTGGATTCCAAATACTTCTGCTTATCTTGAAGAGAGAAGTTTCTGAAAGAAAGTTGAATAGAGAGAACTGATTTAGGCATTTTAGTGGTCTTTTTAATGTTTTCTGCTGTGAAACATTTCAAGATTTATTGATTTTTTTTCTTTTTTTTTTTTCATTTTCACCATCACACACACACGCACGGTCACATGTTTTATTTGCCGTAACGAACCGTCCAGCCCTTGTGGAGATCTCCTATGAGAATATGAGTCTTCTGATAACCCACAACCCTACCAATGCTACCCTCAACGAGTTCATTCACTGAGGAACTTAAGAAGTACGAAGTGACAACTTTGGCTCAAGTTTATGATGCTACATATTGAAAAAGAAGAAAATCCACGTTCTAGATTGGCCTTTTGATGGTAGAGCGCCACCCCCAATTAGATAGTAGATGACTGGCTAAGCCTACTAAAAACCAAATATCGTGAAGAACCAGGTTGCTGTGCTGCTGTGCCTTGTGTGGCAGGATTGGGAAGGGTACCTGTACCGGTTGCACTTGCTTTGATTGAATGTGGAATGTTGAATGAAGTACACATGTGGAATGACGATGAAGTTCAATTTATAAGACAAAAAAAAAAAAAAAAAAAAGAGGGGAGCTTTCAATTCCAAGCAGCTGCTTCACCTGGAGAAACAGCGACCGAAGATGTGATTATGCTTCAGAGATAGCAACAGGCATTACTATGTTCAGTAAAAATAAATATATACAAAGGCTGATTTGATTTAGAGGGAACTCTTGGTACCTGGAAAAGTGAATCTGAAATCTTAACTGTGTCATCAAAGTAGTGATGGATTCAGTACTTCTCAACCACTCAGTTAATGATTGGAAAAAAGCAAACATAAATCCCTCTATAATGTGAATAAAATGTTTAAGAAAAGAAAAGAGAAAAAAAAAGCAACAGAACTGTACATGGAAAAACAGACTGGTTCAAAATTGAGAAAGGAGTATGTCAAGGCTGCATATTGTTACCTTGCTTTTTTAACTTGCACAGAGTACATCATAGGAAATGCCAGGCTGGGTGAATCCCAAGCTGGAATCAAGTTTGCTAGGAGAAATATCAATAACCTCAGACATGCAGATGACATCACTCTAATGGCAGAAATTGAAGAAAAACTATATAGCCTCTTGATGAGGGTGAAAGAGGACAGTGAGAAAGCTGACATAAAACTCAACATTCAAAAAACTAAGATCACTGCAACCGGTCCCATCACTTCATGACAAATCGATGGGGAAAAGGTGGAAGTAGTGACATATTTTATTTTCTTGGGCTCCAGAATCACTGTGGACAGTGATTGCAGCTGTGAAATTAAAAGATGCTTGTTCCTTGGAACAGAAGCTATGACAAACCTAGACAGAGTATTACAAAGCAAAGACGTCATTTTGCTGGCAGAGGTCCATATAAGTAAAAACTATGTTTTTGTTTTTGTTTTTTTTCAGTAATCACGTATAGATGTGAAAGTTGGACCATAAAGAAGGCTGAGCGCTGGAGAATCGATGTCTTTGAATTGTGGTTCTGGAGAAGACTCTCAAGAGTCCTTCAAGGAGATCAAACTAGTCAATCCTAAAGGATATTAACCCTGAATACTCGTTAGAAGGACTGATGCTGAAGCTCCAATACTTTGGCCACCTGATGTGAAGAGCCGACTCATTGGAAAAGATCCTTTTGCTGGGAAAGATTGAAGGAGGGAGAAGAGGTTGGCACAGGATGAGATGGTTATATAGCATCTCCGACTCCGTGGATATGAATCTGAGCAAACTCTGGGAGATAGTGGAGAGCAGGGAAGCTTGGTGTGCTGCAGTCATGCATACATGACTTAGTGACTGAAAAACAAGGCAGAATAGAGAACGCCTGTGGTTGGGAGTGGGTATAATAAGAAAGTAAGAAACTTTATGATGAGGAAAAGGCTCTACAGTAGTTCTACAACTATAAACAATTACAGTAGTTCAAAATTTACTTAAATTGAGTGAATTTGATAGCATGTAAATAAGAATTCAATGAAAAAATCATTCTATCTAAGCTACTTAATAGTCATATAATCTAGAAAATGAGTGGATCTAACCATAAATGTTTTATGCCCTTTTGTTACATGACAGCCCTCCCCCCATAGTGTCTCCAGGTAACCACTGATCTGCTTTCTAGCCTTATAGATCAATAGGTATTATTTTAGAATTCTATATAGATAGAATGAATCCTAGTTTTTCCTGGTTTCTTTCATTCAGCATAAATTTTGAGATTTTTTTAATAGCTGAATTTGTAAAAAAATGTATTCCTTTGTATTGCTGAGAAATATCCCAATGGTATCTATACCAAAGTTTATTAATCTATTCAATTTTTGACGGGCGTTTGTATAGTTTCTAGTTGCTATTGTTCAGTTGCCCAGTCATGTCAGACTCTTTGCAACCCCATGGACAGCATCAGGCCAGGCCTCTCTCCTCAGCATCTCCCAAAGTTTGCCCATGTTCATGTCCATTGCATCGGTTTTGCCATCCAGCTACCTCATCCTTTAATGCCCTCTTCTCCTTCTGCTCTCAATCTTTCCCAGCATTAGGGACTTTTCCAATGAGTCAGCTATTTGCATCAAACGACCAAAATACTGGAGTTTCAGCTTCAGGATCGGTCCTTCCAATGAGTATTCAGGATTGATTTCCCTTAAGATTGACTGGTTTGATCTCCTTGCTGTCCAAGTGACTCTCAGGAGTCTTCTCCAGCACCACAGTTCAAAGACATCAATTCTAAAGCTTTATGAATATTTGTACAAACCTCCATGTCTTCTTTTCCATTATAAATACTGAGCGTTGAACGACTGGAACATACGCATGTTTTAAATTTTAAAGAAACTACCATCCTGTTTTAAAAAACTCTTCCATTTTGTATTTATGTTGCATGGTCAGTTGCTTCAGTTGTGTCTGACTCTGTGACACTGTAGACTGGAGCCTGCCAAGCTCCTCTCTCCATGGGATTCTCCAGGCAAGAATACTGGAGTGGGTAGTCATGCCCTACTCCAGGGGATCTTCCCAACCCAGGGATTAAACCCATGTCTCTTTTGTCTCCTGTGTTGGCAGATGGGTTATTTACCACTAGTGCCACCTGTGTATTTCTGTTATCAGTAGATAAAAGTACTAGCCCACATCTTTGAAAACTTGGTATGTTCATTCTAATTGAATTTCTTCAAGTATTTTTGTCTTCTGAAAATTGACATTGTTGTGAGGATTAAATAAGATAATGTTTTTAATGCATAGTATATCTGAATTCAGTAAATAATAGGTTATTTCTATCACTGTTCTCGTTAACTATTTTAAAAAATATCAGCACCAACCTGAATCAATGCAAACATACACAAAAGTATCTTTTAATACATTAGTAATGAACTATAAGAAAGAAATCAAGAAAATACTCCCTTTAAAATTACATTTAAAAGAAATAAATATACCTAGGAATATACTTAAACAAGTAGGTATAAGACCCATACTCTGAAAACTTTGAAAACCTGATGAAGAAAATTAAAAATTATATAAAGAAATAGATATCCTTCATTTATGGACTGGAAGAATTAATGTTGTTAAGATATCCATACTAACCAATCTGTAGATTCAATGACGTCTCTATCAAAATAACAGGTGATATTACCTATCTCCAGAGAACATTTGGCAAAATCTGCAGACATTCTTGATTGTCACAACTAAGCATAGCTTGCTAAATATCCTACAATGCCCAGGACAGCTCTCCACAACAAAGAATCATCTGGTCCCAAATAAGAATAGCACTGAAGCTGAAAAGATATGTTCAAAATAAATGTTTTAAGATCAGTTTTTAAACATGAGATACAAGTAAAAATTAAAAAAGTACTACATGAAGATACTATTTAATATAGTAAGAATAATCTCAGTCAGAATTCCTGATTATATAGTCAATGATTCACAAATACTTGGGGAAAGAAGATCTGAAGCAAAACTATTGGATTACATACCTTATATTACATACCTCAGATTAAATTATCTGAGATTTTAGAGTTGCTAATACAGCCTTTAAGATGACAGAAAGGCAAAATATAATAAATGCATTTAAAATTTTTAAGTGCTGCTTGCAGTAAAATAACTGGCATTATTATTATATCATAGCTATGGATAAGATATTAAAAATTGGAAATAGAAAAATTAATGTTAAAACAGAGTTTTTAAAAATATACAAGGATAAAGGAATGCAGAGAGAAAATATGTGGGCTATAAAAATAACTACAGTCAGAAACAAATTCAAATATATCCTACTTATAGTAAGATTAAAAAAAAATCAAAGATAATTGTAAAACTTAAAGTAGTGTCCAAAGTTAAGTAAATGAAAACAGAAAGAAATCCTGGATCCCATGTATTTCAACTATATATAATTCAAAGAAAAAAAGCACCCAGAAAGACCATGAAAGATGATTTGTGCAAAGTTTTTAAAATTTTCAATACAGAGAAATCGATAACAGTCACTTAGATATAGAAAAAAATGAAACAATTATACAAAAAAATGATAGAGAGTAACAGTAATTATGAAACAAACTACCATGTGAGTAATCTAAGAAAGGTTGAAGTCAAATGACAAATATAAAAATTATCACAGTTAAACTGAGGAAAGGCTAAATAAAAAGAGAACATGTGTAAATAATTATATGATCTAAAAAGTTATTAGTTGTTGTTCAGTCACTTTGTGACCCAATAGATGACAGCACACCAGGCTTCCCTGTTGTTCAGGCTCTTGGAGTTTGCTCAAATCCATGTCCACTGAATCGGTGATGCCATCTGATCATCTCAACTTGTTCCCTTCTCCTGCCTTCATCTTTCCCAGCATCAGGGTCTTCCAATGAGAGTTTTTCAAATCAGGTGGCCGAAGTATTGCAGTTTCAGCTTCAGGATCAGTCCTTACAGTGAATATTCAGGGTTAATTTCCTTTAGAATTGACTGGTTTCATCTTGTTGTCCAAGGAACACTCAAGAATTTTCTCCACTACCACAGTGCAAAAGCATCAGTTCTTCGGTGCTCAGCCTTCTTTATGGTCCAACTCTCACATTCTTACATGACTACTGGCAAAACTATAGTTTTGACTAGATAGACCTTTATGGGGAAAGTAATATCTCTGCTTTTTGGCTCTGCTTTTTAACATGTCTAGTTTTGTCATAGCTTTTCTTCCAAGGAGCAAGCGTCTTTTAATTCCATGGCTGCAGTCACCATCTGCAGGAATTTTGGAGCACAAGGAAGTAAAGTTTCCCACTGTTTTCATTTTTACCCATCTATTTGCCATGAAGGGATGGGACTGGACACCGTGATCTTCATTTTTTGAATGTTGAGTTTTAAGCCAGCTTTTTCAGTCTCCTCTTTCACCTTCATCAAAAGGCTCTTTAGTTCCTCTTAGATTTCTGTCATAAGGGTGGTGTCATTTTCATATCTGAGGTTATGGATATTTCTTCCAGCAGTCTTGATTCCAGCTTGTGCTTCTTCCAGCCTGCATTTCACATGATGTACTCGCATATAAGTTAAATAAGCAGGGTTACAATATACAGCCTTGACCTATTCCTTTCCCAATGGTGAACCAGCCCACTGTTCCATGTCTGGTTTTTACTGTTGCATCTTGACCTGAATACAGGTTTCTCAGGAGGTTGGTAATACCCATCCAGCAATTCCATCTCCAAAAATTTTCCAGTTTGTTGTAACCAACACAGTCAAAGGCTTGTGTAGTCAATGAAACAGAATTAGATGCTTTTCCAGGAATTTTCTTGCTTTTTCTATGATGCAACGGATGTTGGCAATTTGATCTCTGGTTCCTCTGCCTTTTCTAAACCCAGCTTGAACATCTGGAAGTTCTCGGTTCATGTACTGTGGAAGCGATCACACAAAAAGTGATCACACTATCGTGGTTATCTGTGTCATTAAGATCACTTTTGTATAGTTCTTCTGTGTATTCTTGCCACCTCTTCTTAATATCTTCTGCTTCTGTTAGGTCCATACCGTTTCTGTCCTTAAATTCCTAATTTAGTTTTTAAAAAAGATTTCAGATTTTTTCCATTTTAAATTCCTAGTTATGTTATACACCATGTTATTTTTTTATGTATCACTATATTTCATGTTCGGATCATTTACCAATATTCTATTTTACCTCTTGTAGGGTTAGTGGTTGGGCTTCCCTTGTGTCTCAACTGGTGAAGAATCCACCTGCAATGTGGGAGACCTGGGTTCGATGCCTGGGTGGGGAAGATCCCCTGGAGGAGAGCATGGCAACCCACTCCAGTATTCTTGCCTGGGGAATTCCCATGGACAGAGGAGCCTGTTGGGCTACAGTATAAGGGGTTACAAAGAGTTAGACACAACTCAGTGACTAAGCACAGGGTTAGTGATTATCTTTTTAATTGTACATTAAATATTTATTTCTGAATTGAAGAAATCATTAATATTTTGTGTTATTTCTTAGGAATTTTATAGCAAAACTATCAAGAATATGTCCATGGCAATGCCCTGTATTTGTTTCTTCAGATCACATAATTTTAACAAAATGAAGGAAAGTTTCAGTGCAAAAATATAATCATGGCCTAAAAGTCTTACTACTTGAAAATGATGAATTACTGGTACTGTGTTTCCATCTTGCCATACAGAATCTTAATACTAGACAACATGCACAAAGCAACTGTTCTCAGGAATTCGACAATAGACATAAAAGACCTGCAATCCCTGAGCAAAGAAAAACACACAGAATGATCCTCATCTTTATTCTGGCTCTCTACCTTGGAATAATTTTAAGACAGCTGCTTATGGAGCATAGGAAACAGAATTCAAGGTCAAGACATCTTCATTGAGTTGATTAGGCAGATATTGAAATACCTGGCAGCTGGGGCAGCTAGAACCTACAGATCAAGGTATTTGTTATCGGAATAGGAAGTGGTAAGGCTGGGTCTAGTAAATATATGTGATTATTCCCTTGTCCTTGCTGAGCATGGGATTGCAAATATGAGGACCAGATACCACAGGCCCCATCAGAAAGCAAATATCACAGGGTTAATATCAGACCAAGTTAACAGAATTATACAGTGCTTGGGAATATCAAAATGATGGACACGAAGCAAGAAATGATCACCTAAATACTCAGGGTATTTGGTTTAAAAGTAAAAATTCATTGAGACATCTAGCTTCTAGTTGAAAACCTATGTGTGATCTTTCAGGGAAATAGGCCATTACTAAGGCTAACTCTTCATCAGGCCATATGAGAGAAAGCTTCCTTCCCCATTTCACTCAGAGTATCACAGTCTCTGAAGTTGCAGTCAAGGATTCCAGTTCCTTTGCATAATCATGCTCTTTCCCCATCTGCAAAATCCCCTAGCCCCTGTGCCTTCATCGCCAGGACTTTGGATGGAGGTCTTCGGCTGAGGTTTCCATATGGGGATGGGAGTGGGGAACTTGAACATACTTTTCTCCACTCTAACTCAGTACCAATTGCCTTTCTACTCCTAGCCCTCTTCCTCACCCTCCTCCTTTGACCCCAGAGTGCGTGAAACTGCCAGAGCATGCATGTTGTTACGGGTCCCTCAGTACTGTGATGACTCCCACTTCTGTGTTAATCCACTTGGTCATCAACCTGTGTGCCTTTCCATGGGAAAAGTGGAATAGGGGAAACTGGCCTCTCTCCAGTATGAGACTCTTGCTTTTGTCATCGTAGTAAGTTCATTTTTGTCTTCTTCTGACACTCGGCAGCTCACCCCTTTGTACCAGCTCAGCGGAGCTCCTGACAAGATGACTTAAGAATAACTTCAGTCCCAAACTAAATAAGATTAAAAATACCACCAATGAACAAGAGGAATTTGAAATGAAAAATAGTACTCTTGATATTAACACTCTAAAATGAAATATTTATATAGAAACCTAACAAGTTATTTGTAAGATCTACATGAAGCAAATTGCTTCCCTGGTGGTTTGGTGGTAAAGAAGCTACCTTCCAATGTATAAGACATGGGTTTGATCTCTGGGTCAGGAAGATCCCCTGGAGAAAGAAATGGCAACCCACTTCAGTATTCTTGCCTGGAAAATCCCACAGACAGAGGAGCCTTGTGGGTTACAGTTCATGGGGTCACAAAGAGTCAGACAGGACTTAGCAACTAAACAGCAAACAGCATGAAGAAAATTATAAAACTCTAATGAAAGATATCAAATAACTAAATAAATGGAAACACTTTCACTCATTGAGAGGGAGACTCGATATTGTGAAGAAGTCACTTTGATCTATAAATTCAATGCAATTCCAATTAAAATCTCAGCAAGTTTTGTTGCTGTTGTTGACAAACTGAGCCTCGAGTCTATGAAGGAACAAAAATTTATGAGTCAATCTGACATCAAAAAAGAACAAAGTGGGAAGACTAGCACTACTTGACTTCAAGACTTACTACAAAGCTATAGGTCCCGTCACTTCATGGCAGATAGATGGGGAAACAGTGGAAACAGTGTCAGACTTTATTTTTCTGGGCTTCAAAATCACTGTAGATGGTGACTGCAGCCATGAAATTAAAAGACACTTACTCCTTGGAAGGAAAGTTATGGCCAACCTAAACAGCATATTAAAAAGCAGAGACATTACTTTGCTAACAAAGATCTGTCTAGTCAAGGCTATGGTTTTTCCAGTGGTCATGTATGGATGTGAGAGTTGGACTATAAAGAAAGCTGAGCATAGAAGAATTGATGCTTTTGAACTGTGGTGTTGGAGAAGACCCTTGAGAGCCCCTTGGACTGCAAGGAGATCCAACCAGTCCATCCTAAAGGAGATCAGTCCTGGGTATTCAATGGAAGGACTGATGTTGAAGCTGAAACTCCAATATTTTGGCCACCTGATGCAAAGAGCTGACTCATTGGAAAAGACCGTGATGCTGGGAAAGATTGAGGGCAGGAGGAGAAGGGGACGACAGAGGATGAGATGGTTGGATGGCATCACCTACTCAATGGACATGGGTTTGGGTGGACTCTGGGAGTTGATGATGGACAGGGAGGCCTGGTGTGCTGCAGTTCATGGGGTCTCGAAGAGTTGGACACGACTGAGCAACTGAACTGAACTGAACTGAATAGTGACCAAGACACTGTGGTACTGCTGAAAGAACAGACAAGAGATCAGTGGAATAAGGATGGTCAGCTGATCTTTGGCAAAGGTGCAAATGCAATAATATGAAGCAAAGACAATTTTTTCAACAAATGGTGCTAGAAGAAAAGAATGGACCTAGACACTCTTCACCTTTCACCGAAATTAACTCAAAGTGGATAATAGGTCTACGTGTAAAACCAAAAATGAAACAACTTATAGAAAATAACATGGGAGAAACCTAGACCTTTATGGCAATAACTTTTTATATACAACACAAAAGTCATGATTCATGAGAGAAATATTTGACATGTTGAACTTCATTAAAGTTAAAACTTCCCTGAGAAAGATGGTACCAAGATAATGAGAAGACAAGTCACAGACTGGGAGAAAATACTAGCAAAAGATACATCTGATAAAGCACTATTATAAGTGCTTGAAACTCAACAATAAGAAGACCAATCACCTGATTAAAAAATAGACCAAAGACCTACCTGAACAGTCACCTAAGTGAAGAGGATAAAAAGATGCAAGTGAGCATTTGAAAACATGCTCAAGATCATATATCATTAGGTGATTATAAATTAAAACAATTGTGAAGTATCACTACCCACCTATTAGAATGGCCAAAATTCAAAACACTGACACTAAATGCTGGTGAGGTTGTGAATAAAAAAAACTAATTCATTCGCAAAATGGTATAGCCACTTTGGAAGTCAATTCAGTAATTTCTTACAAAATAAATGTACTATAGCCATACAACACAATAATTGTGCTCCCTGATATCTCCCCCAAGAAACTGATACATTATTTTAACACAAAAACCTATACATGAATATTTATATCAACTTTACTCATACCAACTTTACTCATAATAGAACTTGGAAACAACCAAGATGTTCTTAAGTAAATAAATCATTGTACAAACAAACCATGAAATAATACTCAGCAACAACAACAAAAAATGAGCTACTGAGTCATGAAAAGACATAAAAGAATCTTAAATGCATATTACTAAGTGAAACAAAGCTAATCTGAAAAGGTTACATACTGTCTGATTCCAAGTATACAGCATTCTAAAAAAGACATAACTGTGAAGACAGTAAAAAGATCAAAAATTTGGGTAGAGAAGATAGAATGAATAAGCAGAGGATAGAAGATTTTTTAGGGCAGCAAAGTGATTTTTTTATAATACTACAATGGAGGATATATATCATTATACATTTGTCAAAACCCATAGAATGTAAAACACTAACAGTGAACTCTACTGTGATCTATGGCTTTGGGTGATAATGATGGACCAATATAGGCTCATGAGTTATAACAAATGTACCACTTAGGTAGAGGATGTCAGTAGTGGGGACAATTGTGTGTATGAAAATAGAAAGTATATGAGAATTTTGTACACTTGCCACTCAATTCTGCTGTAAATCTGAAACTGCTATAAAAGCAAACTTTATTGATGAAAAACAAATTTTAAATATATATATAATTGGAGCTCAAAACCAAATGGAAAATAGAGGTGGGGTGGGGAGATTGATTTTGAAACGGAACAGGAAAAAGTCAGGGAAATATACTGAAAAAATAGGCAAAAATTTCCCTTATATTTTGAGGTAAATGCAAATTCCAACAATAGTGAAGAGAAAATTAATATAAAAAAAAAACACCTTGTTCCAATAATAGTTAAGCTGCTGAAAATTAAAAATAGGTTTATAAAAATTATAACAGCCAGAAAGATGCTTTACTTAGGTGTGAAACAGACCATTTCTTACTTAGAAATAGAAGCCATGAGACAAAGAAATATCATATTTAAAGTGCTGAAGGGAAAAAAGTGCTTAAGCACTGAAGAAAGAAAAAACATTAACCAGAATTGTATATTCAGTGAAAATATTCTTCAAAATGAGAGAGATAAAAAATTATTTTCATTTAAAGGAAAACAAAAAAGCCACATTGCCAGCAGACTTGCCCTACAAGATGTAATGCTTAGACATTGTTATGGTGAAAGAAAACTATACCAGGGCAGAAACCCAGATGTGCAAGACAGAATGAAAAGAACCAAAAAGACAAATTTGTGTATAAAAATAACAGACTAGGCTTTTGCCTCTTTCAATATTGTTAAAAGGAACATGGCTGTTTAGAGCAAGCATAATATCATTGCAAAATTGGGCATGTAACATCTCTACTGGAGTGGGTAGCTATCCCTACTCCAGGGGAACTTCCTGACACAGGAATTGAACTGGGGTCTCCTGCACTGCAGGTGGATTCTTTACCAGCTGAGCTACCAGGAAAGCCCTTTAACACTTGCAGAATATGATAAAAAGAGATAATAAAAGACAAAAATTGAAAAGAGAAAAATAAAGCCATTCTTTACAGACAATAATGTTATTTATTTTTAAAATCTCAATAAAAGTACAAAAATGTGTTTGAAGAACTGAAATATGAGAAACAAAAACAACAAAACAAGAGAATACTATGAACAATTATAGGCCAACAAATTCAATAACCTAGAAGAAACAGACACGTTTCTAGATACAAACACCCCACCAAAAGTGGATCAAGAAGAAACAGATAATTTAAACAGACAAATCCCTAGGAGTGAAATAGAATCTGTAAGAAGAAAATAAAATCCCTATAATCAGAAGTCCAGGACCAAATGGATTCACAGGTGACATCTATCAAATGTACAAAAAAAAAAAAAAAAAATCCTTTAACCGATCCTTCTCAAACTCTTCCAAAAGACTGGTGAGGAAGGAACACTCCTGAAGATATTTTATAAAGTCATCATCACCCTAATATCAAAACCAAACAATGACACCAGGAAAAAGGAAAATTATAGGACTATATATTTCAAAAATATGGATACAAATATTTTCAACAAAATATTAGCACACTGAATCCAACAACACATAAAAAAAGATCAAACACCATGACCAAGCGGAATTCATCCCAAATTCACAAGATAGTCTAACATACAAAATATACCACATCAAAAAAAGAAAAGGCTAAAACCACATGAATTTCTCAATAGGTACAAAAAAAAAGTATTTGACAATATTCATAATCCAAACACGATAAAAACTTTTACAAAGTGGGTATAAAGGGAACATCTCAACATAATAAAAGCTATTTATGACAAAGCTGCAGACACTATAACACACAACAGTGAAAAATTGAAAGATTTCGTGTTAAAATCTGGAAAAATACATTGATGCCAACTCTCATCTTGTATCCAACATAATATTGGATGTCCTATGCACAGCAATCAGACAAGAAAAAGAAATCAATGTATCCAGTTTGGAAGGGAAGAGGTAAAATTCATTATATGCAGATAATGTGATACTACCTATAGAGCACTTTAAAGACTCTACGTACAAACTACTAGAACTGACCATCTCAACAAAGTAGTAGGATACAAATTAACTTACAAAAATTGGTGTATTTCTTTAAACTAACAATGAAATATCAGAAAGGAGACATGAATAAACAATACTCTTTAAAGTCACTCCAAAAGATACTTAGACAAAAACCTGACAGACAGTGGGAAAGATTTACATGGTAAGAATTAAAACATTAATAAAGGGAATTTAAGACAATTCAAAGAAATGGAAATATATCCTAAGCTCTTGGATTGGATGAATTAATATTGTTAAAATTGTCATATTACCCAAAGAAATCTACAGATTTAATGTAATCCCTGTCAAATCACCTATGCTATTTTTCACAGTACTGGAACAAATAATCCTAAAATTTACATGAAATAAAAATGACCCAGAATTAACAAAGCAGTCCTGAAGAAGAAAACAAAGAGGAGGTATGACCCTCCCAGACTTTAGACAATACTATAAAGGAACAGTAATCAAAATGGTGTGGTACTGACCAAAAACAGATGATTGGATCAATGAAATAGAATAGAGTCCAGAAATAAACCTACACACCTGTAGTTCATCTTCAACAGAAGAGACAATATACAATGGAAAAAGACAGCTTCTTCAGCAAGTGGTATTAGAAATTTGGACAGTTGCATATAAATCAATGAAGTTAAAACACATTGTCACACCATACACAAAAACAAACTCAAAATGGCTTAGAGACTTAAATATAAGACATGACCCCATACAACTCATAGAATAAAACATAGGCAAAACATTTCCTGATAAAAATCATACCAAAGTTTACTTAGGTCAGTTTCCCCAGGAAATAGAAATAACAGAGGTAAATAGGACTTAATCAAACTTATAAACATTTTGAGGAAACCATAAACAAAACAAAAAGACAATCTATGGAATGGAAGAAAATCTGCAAATGATGAAACCAAGGGCTCAATTTAAACGGCTCATACAACTCAACAACAACAAAAATAACAAAAAAACCCAAATAACCCAATTGAAAAATGAGCAGAAGACCTAAATAGACATATCTCCAGAGAAGAAATACAAGTGGCTGATCGGAATGTAAAAAGGTGCTCAACATCACTAATTATTAAAGAAATGCAAATTGAAACTACAATGAAGTACCACCTTATGCCAGTCAGAATGGCCATCATCAGAAGGTCTGCAAATAGCAAATGCTGGTGAGGATGTGGAGAAAAAGGAACTCTCCTGTTCTGCTGGTGGGAATGTAAGTTAGTCCAGTCACTATGGAAAACAGTATGGAGGTTCCTCGAAAAGCTAAGAATAGTTTCCATATGATCCAGCAATCCCACTCCTGGACATATATCTGGACAAAACTATAACTCAAAAAATACACATACCCTATGTTCATAGCAGCAGTATTCATAATAACCCATCCATGGAAACAAGCTAAACGTTCATCAACAGACGGATGAATAAAGTTGCAACGATATGGACAGAACCAGAGAATATCACACTAAGTGAACTAAGTCAGAAATGGAAAGACAGATACCACAAGGTATCACTTATATGTGGGAATTCCAATACGACACAGATGAACTATGAAGGAAACAAAAACAGACTCAGGCACAGAGGACAGGCTTGATGGTTGCCGAGGGGGAGGGATGGACTAGGAGTCTGGGATTAGTAGATGCAAACTGTTGTGTAGCATACAAGGTCCTACTCTGCAGAATGAAGAACTACATTCAATATCCTGTGATAAACTAAATAGAAATGAATACAAAAGAACATATATATATGTAAATATATATATTTACATATATATATATATTTGAGTCACTTTACTGTAGACAGGAATTAACACAACATTGTAAATCAACTATACTGCAATTTAAAAAAACTTATATAAAGTTTAATTTAAAGTGGATCTGAACTAAAATTAAAAGATATAAATATGAAATTTTAGAAGAGTATGAGAACATTTTCCATGAACTTAGAGTAGAAAAAATTTATTATCTGGACTCAAAAGTTGTTAACAATTAGAATTATAGTTTGTAATTAAAACATTTTGCTCTTAAATGTAGCACTAAAAAATTCACATAGGTTGGAAAAAGTTATTTATACATAGTGTGCTCATTAAATTCAGTCATGTCTGAATCTTTGCAACCCTATGGAATGCCAGACTCCTAACCCTGCCAGGCTGCTATGTTTATGGGATTTTTCAGGCAAGAATACTGAAGTGGTTTGCCATGCCCTCCTCCAGGGAATCTTACTGACAGAGAGAAAATCCACATCTCCTGTGTCTCTTGCATTGCAAGCAGATTCTTTAACACTGAGCCACCAGGGAAGTCCAAAACATATGTCTGTTCAGTTCAGTTCAGTTCAGTCGCTCAGTCGACTCTTCAAAATGCCATGAATTGCAGCACACCAGGGCTCCCTGTCCATCACAAACTCCCAGAGTTTAATCAAACTCATGCCCATCGAGTTGGTGATGCCATCCAGCCATCTCATCCTCTGTCATCCCCTTCTCCTCCTGCCCCCAATCCCTCCCAGCAAAAGGGTCTTTTCCAGTGAGTCAACTCTTCACATGAGGTGGCCAAAGTACTGGAGTTTCAGCTTCAGCATCAGTCCTTCCAATAAACACCCAGGACTGATCTCCTTTAGGATGGACTGGTTGGATCTCCTTGCAGTCCAAGGGACTCTCAAGAGTCTTTTCCAACACCACAGTTCAAAAGCATCAATTCTTCAGCCCTCAGCTTTCTTCACAGTCCAACTCTCACATCCATACATGACCACTGGAAAAACCACAGCCTTGACTAGACAGACCTTTGTTGGCAAAGTAATGTCTCTGCTTTTTAATATGCTGTCTAGGTTGGTCATAACTTTCCTTCCAAGGAGTAAGCGTTTTTTAATTTCATGGCTGCAATCACCATCTGCAGTGATTTTGAAGCCCAGAAAAATAAAGTCTGACACTGTTCCCACTGTTTCCCCATCTATTTCCCATGAAGTGATGGGACCAGATGCCATGATCTTAGTTTTCTGAATGCTGAGCTTTAAGCCAATTTTTTTCACTCTCCTCTTTCACTTTCATCAAGAGGTTTTTTAGTTCCTCTTCACTTTCTGCCATAAGGGTGGTGTCATCTGCATATCTGAGATTATTGATATTTCTCCTGGCAATCTTGATTCCAGCTTAAGCTTCCTCCAGCCCAGCTTTTCTCATGATGTACTCTGCATATAAGTTAAATAAGCAGGGTGACAATATACAGCCTTGACGTACTCCTTTTCCTGTTTGGAACCAGTCTGTTGTTACATGTTCAGTTCTAACTGTTGCTTCCTGACCTGCATATAGGTTTCTGAAGAGGCAGGTCAGATGATCTGGTATGCCCATCTCTTTCAGAATTTTCCACAGTTTATTGTGATCCACACAGTCAAAGGCTTTGGCATAGTCAATAGAGCAGAAAGAGATGTTTTTCTGGAACTCTCTTGCTTTTTTGATGATCCAGCGAATGTTGGCAATTTGATCTCTGGTTCCTCTGCCTTTTCTAAAACCAGCTTGAACATCTGGAAGCTCACGGTTCACGTATTGCTGAAGCCTGGCTTGGAGAATTTTGAGCATTACTTTACTAGCGTGTGAGATGAGTGCAATTGTGCAGTAGTTTGAGCATTCTTTGGTATTGCCTTTCTTTGGGATTGGAATGAAAACTGATCTTTTCCAGTCCTGTGGCCACTGCTGAGTTTTCCAAATTTGCTGGCATATTGCGTGCAGCACTATCACAGCATCATCCTTTAGGATTTGAAATAGCTCAACTGGAATTCCATCACATCCACTAGCTTTGTTCGTAGTGATGCTTTCTAAGGCCCACTTGACTTCACATTCCAGGATGTCTGGCTCTAGGTGAGTGTGAGTGATCACACCTTCGTGATTATCTGGGTTGTGAAGATCTTTTTTGTATAGTTCTTCTGTGTATTCTTGCCACCTATTCTTAATATCTTCTGCTTCTGTTAGGTTCATACCATCTCTGTCCTTTATCGAACCCATCTTTGCATGAAATGTTCCCTTGGTATCTCTAATTTTCTCCAAGAGATCTCTAGTCTTTCCCATTCTGCTGCTTTCCTCTATTTCTTTGCATTGATCGCTGAGGAAGGCTTTATTAGCTCTCCTTGCTGTTCTTTGGAACTCTGCATTCAAATGGCAATATTTTTCCTTTTCTCCTTTGTTTTTCACTTCTCTTCTTTTCACAGCTATTTGTAAGGCCTCCTTAGACAACCATTTTGCCTTTTTGCATTTCTTTACCATGGGGATGGTCTTGATCCCTGTCTCCTGTACAATGTCACAAACCTCCGTCCATAGTTCATCAGGCACTCTGTCTATCAGATCTATACATATCTCCAAAAATATATTGTGGTGGTGGTTTATTCACCAAGTCATGTCTGATTCTTTGCAAATTCCATGGAATTCTCCAGGCCAGAATACTAGAGTGAATAGCCATTCACTTCTCCAGGGGATCTTCCCAACCCAGGAATGGAATCCAGGTCTCCCACTTTGCAGGAGGATTCTTTCCCAGCTGAACTGCTAGGAAAGCCAAAGAATACTGGAGTGGGTAGGCTATCCCTTCTCCAGCAGATCTTCCCAGCCCAGGAATTGAACTGGGGTCTCTTGCATTGTGGGTGGATTCTTTACCAGCTGAGCCACCAGGGAAGCCCAATTTAAACTTTAATAATGCACACATCTATCAGGAGGAGAATAAATGTACACATTTTTGGAAATTTATAAATGGGATACATTCTGAAATAAAATGAAAATATTGTGATATATGTGTAGCATCATGGAATAATATTCTAGATGTGTATCAACTTCATGTGGTCACAAAAATATTTATTGGATTATTTCACTATATGAAAGTCAAGAACAGGTCTGGGGTTAGTTGAGGTGTTGACTGAAAAAATATTAGAAAGTTTCCTGGAGTAATAGAAATATTTTCTTCTTAAGGAAGTCAATTGAAGTGTTGGATGTATTTTTCAAATCTCATTTTAATTTACACCTCAAGTATGCATTTTATAATGTTCACTGAAACAAAGGTAATATCTACTTGTATTTCTAAAACATAAAATCAAAATCAGTTTGTTAGGTTCAAATAATGAGATTAATTTTCTAAAGAATAAACAGATAGGAATCTTTGTAACTCATTTTGTAACACTAGGCATGATTCAGAAAATCCTGAAACCAAATGAAAACCAAAATTTTAGATCAATTTAACATTGCTAGAGATGGAAGTTTATTCTATTTTGGCTCCTGCTTTTGGGTAGGATGAATTAAGTTTTTTTTTTTTTTTTTTATAAAATGGAGACAATTTTTTCAAGTTATATAATTGATTTATTCATTCACAGTTATATTCCAAGTGAAACATTAATTAGCACTTAAAATAACCTTAAGTAACACTAAAACCATGCATTTCACAATAGGCCAAGAAAATTATCAACATAAAAACTGAGATGACCTTATCCAAACAAAAATTTAAGGTGTACTATAAAGTGACCAAGAATAATATGAGTCAGCAGCAAAAATACACAGATAATCCATAGTCAAAAGTATTCTGAAACAATTCAGGTTTTATGGCAATGTACAGTAAATGTATCCATTTTACCACACAAGTGAGCATCAGAGAAAATGATGAAATTCAATTATTTTTATAATATGCTGTAAATAATTTCAGATGTTCAAAGTTTACATATAAAATGGTCTACACATACTAAAAAAAAAGTGATGTTACTCATTTAACTTTGATGTGACAAAGCTTTCAAATGTAATATAAAGAGCAGAATCAAATATTACAGATGCATATAAATCCATTATGTTAAAAATCATCTTTTTAGATAAAAAGCATGGAAATATGCACAATTTGTAGAGAGTTATGTTAGCATGTGAAGATAATTCTTTATGAATGGGTAATAGACAAAGGAAATAAGTGAGAGAAGAGTCATAAAAGATGCACAGTTTTGCAGTTACTTAAAATAATAAAAATAAAAGTACCATATAACCCAGAAATCCCACTGCTGAGCATATACCCTGAGAAAACCATAATTCAAAAGGACACAGTCACCCCACTGTTCACTGCAGCACTATTTACAGTAGCCAGGGAATGGACCCAACCTAAATGTCCATCAGCAGATGAATGGATAAAGAAGATGTGATACATATATACAATGTAGTTTTACCCAGCCATTAAAAGAAATGAAACTGATCACTTGTAGAGATGGGTGTGGACTTAGAGTCTGTCATACAGAGTGAAAAATCGGAAGAAGAAAAACATCATATTAACATGCATGTAGAATCTAGAAAAGTAATACAGATGGATTTATTTGCAGGGCAGGAACAGGGATGCAGACAGAGGGAACAGACGTGGACAGAGGGAGAGGGGCGTGGGAGGAACTGAGAGATTAGGGTTGATGTGTGTGCGCTGCCATGTGTGAAACAGCTAGTGGGAACCTGCTCTATAGTACGGGGAGCTCAGCTTGCTGCTCCGAGGTGACCGAGGTGAATGGGATGGGCGGGCAGCGGAGATCCACGAGGGAGAGGATGTAGTCTACACACAGCTGATTCACATCGCTGTACAGTGGAAACTAACACCAAGTTGTAAAGCAACTATACTCCAGTTAAAATAAATTAAAGCTTCAATATAAATGATCAATAGGGATATAGAGAAGGTAAAATTTCTAAAGTCATTTGTTTTTAAGTAAATGAAAATCACAAAATTAGATATGTTTGGATGACTTAAGAATTTGTCAAATACCTAAATGAGACTATGCAAAAAAGTGGTGTCCTTTACATGTTTCCCTTCAGATGGGTAGCTTTTCTAGAGAAAAAATATATAAAAATGAATGCCACAATAATACAATAATTTTTATGTCTGGAATTGTTACTCATAATTGTGTGTATTAAAGGATATGTTTATGGGTGAATTTTACATCACGAATTGTAGATGTAATTCAAATCTCAAAAACTTCTGTGACATAATTACACATAATTCATTATTATCAAGTTTTATATTGATGTTATAAAGCAATTCACATTTGCTTAAATGAAAAAAATTGATTAAATAATAATAGGTAGAATAATAGTTCATGCAAATGTTTAGAAAATAAATTCAGAGATAAAGGGGCAGAGAATATTTCTTCTTCCTTAGGTCCTATAACAATATACACTATCCTAAATAATTTTTTAAAAGAATGAATACAAAACATGAGATATAACATCAAGCTTTAATAAAAAGTATTTATAAATACTTAATATTTTCTAAAAGAAAGACAAAAATGAGTTGCTTAAGCAGTGCATATAATATTATAGATTATAAACAAAAGCAAACAACAGTACTTAAATAGCAAAAATTTCTTAGGAACTTTTTGAGATAGTGAAGCTACTAATCTTTCTGGCAGTGTATACATTTTCACTAATAGAAAAAGCTTTCAAACAAAATCCAATTCCTAAATTTTACAGTTTGATAGAACAAAAGTTTTATAAAGTTTTTGTTATACGGTTTTGCTTAGTTCATAAGATGAAACTTTCAAATATACACAAATTAAGATTAAACCAAGCACACACACATTTAATCAACAAAAACCTCTAAATATGGGCTCAGAACTCACAAGTAAAAATAATGTGTTAAATTGTTTATTGTGAATAATGTTAAAATGATTCTATGCTGATTCAGACAAGGACTGGGCTAGAACTCTCCTTGTGCTAATAATAATAATAATAATAAAGATCTGGCAAGGAAATTAATAATATAAACAAGACATGAGAAATAAATGTTCTACTTAAGGAAGCTATTTCTTTTTGATTAAATTAGAAGCAACCATTTGCATACCAATTATAATTAAAAATTAGCTTTATTTGTGCCTTAAATAGGGTTTGGCAGGATTTCTACTTCGCAGTATTTGTACTTTGGCTTTAATTGCTGGACACCCTGGGAATGACTGAAACTTCCTTTAAAAGTAACCTGCATTTCATATTATTAGGACTCTCCTCTACTTAGCTGAATTAATGAGATTTTGTTATGTTTATGTTAGTGAGGTGAAAGTCTTTTTATTTTCTTCTATATAGAATATGTGTAGACAGGAATGAACCTAACATGGAAGATTTCCATCATGAAGTGGCGAGTTCACTATTGCTAGAAAAGTGAAAGGCAATGACAAAGGACGTGGCAGGTTGGGAAAGAACAGTCTGTAAGCAATGACCTTGAGACACTAAGGTTCTATTATCTTAGGATGCTACTTTTAAATAAAATGCGGGTGCACAATTATTGAATCCAGCAATACTGTTTGAAAACTTTACATTTTCAACCAAATGTATTACAGTCATGAGACAACACACTCCTGAATATAAATAAAACCCCATGTCACAATTGCCCAGAAAGTCTTATAACATATTCAATAAAGACTTTGTACCCTCTCTTGCCTTCCTTAAATAAATGCAATAACCTATCACCCCCTCAAAGGCACCTCCAAGGAGAGAAGCTTGTAGCTTTCTGAGATGTTACAGTGGGAGAAATTTTATATTCAGAAAGATGTACTGTTCCCCTTTCAACCGTCTCACTTTGCATAACATTTTTGCCTCTGGGTCAAGAATGAGAATTTGTGATTGAAAGAAAAAATAGCTTGGGAACGGGCTCTGTCAGTCACACTGTTTTTGAGTAATAGTAATGGTGATAATTTTAAATATAACTTAGAACACATTTCTTTCCAAAAGCTCACAGCACGCATAAAGGTCAAGAACACTGAATTACACTCTTACTCATTTTATTTAGTACAAGATGTAGGTGGTATAATGTGGAAAATATATTTATATGAAAGGGCCTTCTCAATGATTGAAAATGGTACTATATGAACTGTGTGTCATTGCTGGAATGGCTACTTATCTGAAATGCACAAATACCAGAGGCCATCTGGAATCTATTTCCAAATGTGGTGTGTGTGTGTGTGTGTGTGTGTGTGTGTGTGTGTGTGTATGTGTATAAATGAATAAAGCAATTTTTAAATAAATTAAACCAAGGTGAGATTGTTTATTCAACCTGGGTGACTTACTGTAAACAGATACATTCCCCCGCCCTGCCCCCAAGAGTAAGTTATACTGTGTTTTATTCAGCATAGATTGGATTCAAGGGAAAACCAGAGGTCACACTTATTTTTAGATAGATAACACTGAATATGTTTCCCTGGTGGCTCATATGGTAAAGAGTCTGCCTGCAGCGTGGGAGACTCAGGTTTGATCCCTGAATCAGCAAGATCCCCTGGAGAAAGAAATGGCAAATCAATCCAGTATTCTTGCCAGGAAAATTCCATGGACAGAGGAGCCTAGAAGGCTGGAGTCCATAGAGTTGCAAAGAGTTGGACACAACTGAGCAACTTTACATTTAGTCTAAGCAAAACCTGTATTTATTCTACATGAGTTTATCATAAAGATGAGATATTATTAAATGATAAGAATATTAACTAATCTATTGATTAGTTAAAAAGCAAAATGCAATTTTAACAGTTCCAACAATTTTTTGGTTTTTAATTAAAGGCAAATTAATACATGAATGAACTTTTAAAAGCCAATAACACTAAATGGCTTATAAACAAAAAAAGACTTTTTCCCTACTTCTCCCCACTCCGTGGTCTCACTACCAAGTATTTTAGAGTTTTCTTCTGGTAGTAACTTCCCTAGTCATATATAGCATGTTTATTTACTGACTCACTTCGATTTTTAATACTAGATATTGGGTTTCAGCTCTTTTATACCATGGCTTCTCTTGTCCTCAGTTTTGCTGCTGTTGTTCAGTCACTCAGCTGTGTCTGACTCTTTGTGACCCCATGAACTGCAGCACAGCAGGCCCCCTGTCCATCACCATCTCCCAGAGCCTGCTCAAACTCATGTCCATTGAGTCGGTGATGCCATCCAACCATCTCATCCTCTGTCGCCCCCTTCTCCTCCTGCCCTCAATCTTTCCCAGCATCAGGGACTTTTCCAATGAGTCAGCTCTTTACATCACGTGGCCAATGTATTGGAGCTTCAGCTTCAGCATCAGTCCTTGCAATGAAGATTCAGGGTGATTTCCTTTAGGATGGACTGCTTTGACCTTCCTGATGTCCGAAGTACTCTCAAGGGTCTTCTCCGGCACCACAGTTTGAAAGCATTCATTTCAGTACTCAGTCTTCTTTATAGTCCAGTTCTCACATTCATACATGACTATTGGAAAAACCATAGCTTTGACTAGATGGACCTTTGTTGGCAAAGTGATATCTCTGGTTTTTAATATGCTATCTAGATTTTTCCTCTTAGTAAAGCAAGTTCATTTAAGGTTGTGAAAGTGTTAGCCACTCAGTCATGCCTGACTCATAGCAACCCTATGAGCTGTAACTCATTAGGCTCCCCTGTCCATGGGATTCTCCAGGCAAGAATAGTGGAGTGGGTTGCCATTTCCTTCTCCAGGGGATCTTCCCTACCCAGGGATCAACCCTAGGTCTCCCACATTGCAGGCAGATTTTTGACCATCTGAGCCACCAATTTTAAGTAAGTTTTTAAAAATTATTGATTACTCAGTTATAATTGGTAAATTTGTATTAAAGCATATAATGTGATGATGTAATATACAAGTACATTGAGATAGGATTTTCCCCATCTAGAATATTTTCTTATGTCTTAGTTCATGTTCTCTAGAAAACAGAATCTGAAAAAACCTTAGCAGTAATACTTAACAAGGTGCAATCCCAAGGCAGAGTAAGAGAGAAGAGAAGCATTATGAGGCCAGGAAAGAAAATAAATCTCCAGCAGTATGTTATTCAGTTGACTGTCACTTTAGGAAGAGCAATGACTGGTCCCTGACCATGTGACGTGGCCCTGGGCAATCTCTACTGAAACTACTTAAGTTATGCTTTGGATTCATCCATTAAAGGCGAGGATGGAGAAGATATTCTTCTCTGATACTGTGTTGCTATCTGTCACCCATTGGTGAAATTTTGCCCTGTGAGGAATAAGCTTCACACGTCTGAGGAGTATTGTCTTACCCCTTTGGTGAGACACTGCTATGATATCTCAGGGGCTTGCTCCCCTGGTGGCTCAATTGGTAAAGAATCCACCGCAATGCTGGAGATTTGGGGTTGATCCTTGGGTCAGAAAGCTCCCCTGGAGAAAGAAATAACAACCCTTCTTTTTGCCTGGGGAATCCCAGAGCCTGGCAGGCTACATTCCATGGGGTCTCAAGAGTCGGATGTGATTTAGTGACGAAACCATAACAACCACATGGCATTTCAGTACCCTTCTCTGAAAAAAAAATTATCCTATACGTGAGTTCAAAATTAATTAAAGGGTTCCAAGACTCTGGATATCTGCCTTGGCAGATAGAGCCTTGGTCTCCATGTGAGTTTCAAGAGCTTAGGAGACAGGCACAGTTTAGAAAACAGGATACAATACAGGCATGTCTGATATAGTTCATTCTTTGTGGTATTCAGATCGCATGGTGCCTTTCTGCTGGGTTCTCTACTGCAAAATGAAACACCACTTTTGGAACACCTCTTTACCAGTTGTGAAAGTACATGTTAAATCAAGTCAAGTCTCTGTGAAGATCAACCTCTATCTCTCAGAGCACTTAAGAAAGAATGTTTATTTAAAAAATTAACAGAAGTTATAGCCTTTGCTGCTGAAACCACTTCATCACGTCACTACCCATCCTAGAGTTCTTCACCCTTAGCCAATACTTCAAACTGCATGCAGAGCCCTAAGAAGGTGGTTGTTAGTTGTAACTCCCAGTTCAGCACTGCTATTAATATGTTCCTGGGCAGAAGTATTTTCTTCTTGAAAATTAGGACATCTTTTCTAGCAGAACTTAAAGCTGCAGGGCAGAAGGGGAAGGGGACGACAGAGGGTGAGATGGTTGGATGGCATCACTAACTCGATGGACTTGGGTTTGGGTGGACTCTGGGAGTTGGTGATGGACAGGGAGGCCTGGTGTGCTGCGGTTCATGGGGTCACAAAGAGTTGGACACGACTGAGCGACTGAACTGAACTGAAAGCTGCATGGAGGAAAAACAAAAGTTCAAGGGACTCAGTGGGTGTGATGAACACATGTGTTGTCCTGCTTAAATTCCTCAGCTCGATGATCCATTTAATGTAGCTACTGGAACATGCTACTATATTTTGACAAATGATTCAGTGCATGCTGTGTTTCCTGGAAGGCAGCACTGATCTATCTAAGATGTTTGCCCAAAAACTTACATGTGCCCGAGACTTTTATATTAGTCTGGTTGTTTCTCATTGATAGGGTGTATGGAATGATTAGTAATTTCTAAGCCCACTGCAAGAACTACTTTGTATAAAATATGCCCCTTGGTCTGAATTAATGTTGTTCTTGATATCACGTTCACAGATCAATATTTTCTGGAAGCACTTAGACAATGATGCTATAGAGATATCAGAGAAGGCATCCTTCTGTTGGGAATATGTATTAATTCTGGCAAAATGACCCTTCAAAATACAAAACATCTAATGCAATTGATGAAGCTTCATGTAGCAAGCAGTGGTCCCTTTGAAATATCAAGAGCTCAACATCTTTCTCTTCTGCTGGCAGGTTGTACGTTCATGGGTATCAACAGCTAGATGACTTGGTGAGAATGATTTCATTTTAAAACTGCATAATAATCCTTCTTGTCATACTGTCCACCCTGTCTATGGACTCACTGTCAAATTACTCAGATGGCACAGGAGAGAAGCTACTTAATTCCCGAGCAAGTATCATTTTTATGCAGTGGTTAAATATCTCCTCTGTGGTTCAAGCTGCTTTCCCTTGAACTTTACATGAAACAAAGTTTCATTTACTTTGTTTTTACTAACATAAATCCACCTATGTATCTGTCAGACCTACCCAATATCAGTCTTCCAGATTTGTTTTTATCAGGTGATAGACCAACTGTCCACATTCATCTCTGCACACAAGTTAGTGCTTTTGAGTTCCAGGCCACTTTTCTTCCATAGAAAGAAGATCACCAAGTTTAGCAAATGCCATTTTATCTCCTTGGAGAATTGTCCTCCACCTCAATGCTTAAGAATTACCCTGATATGTCAGTAATATGGAGCAACTCATTTCAAATTACTGCCAAGACAGAGAATCCATTTATCATGAATTAGCATTTGGACTAAAATTGTTTTCCCCTTCTTTCAGTTGGTCAAAGGTAAAGAGGAGGTCTTTGGTATATAGTCAGGGACAATGTAGGCAGAGAGAAGTCACCTGGAGTTTGGACTTTCTCAAAAAATATGTATGACCAAGTTTCCTGCAGGTAATATTTCAATTAGGAGTGAGAGAATCATCATTGTCCTGAGGCAATACAGTAAAAATGTATTGTTGACTTTACTGTATAAAGGAATACTAACTCTAACATAAATTTCAAAGAAAGGACTTGGCACAAAGTAAATCCTAGTGACAATATTGCTCTGTACCAGTAAATACACCAGAGCAGTAGAACGGCTTCTGTAAAGGCCATATCCTTGTTAGGTTTACAACAGTCCACTGATTTCTGCCATGCTATATAAGTTTTATTAAGAGCCTGGGTAGAAGAATTGAATGGAGACCACCACTCTGGAATCTTTTGAGTATATGACAGTGACTTTCTTTTCTGCAATCATTAAGAAACACACTATCTTCTTATTTTCTATCTTAAGCATAGGGTTACAGGGTGTTAAGCAGTGGCCAGGTCCTCACTTTGCTCTTCCTATTATAACCTTAACCCATGGGTCAAGAAGCATATGCAGGACTTGAGAAAATATGGTGAAGTAGAAGGACCTTGAACTCACTCCTCCCATGAGAACACCAGAATCACACCTAACTGCTGAATGAACATCAGTAAAAAAGAGTGGAACCTACCAAAAGAGATATGCTACATCTAAAGGCAAAGAAGAAACCACAACAAGATTAGAGGAGGATCACACTCACAATATAATCAAACCCAATACCCCCTAGGTGGGCTACCAACAGATTGAAGAATAATTATGTCACAGAAGTTCTCCCATGGGAGTGAGAGTTCTGAGCCCTATGACAGGCCCCCCCCCTAGCCAGGGTGTCTGGCATTGGGAGGAGAAGCTTCCAGAACATTTGGCTTTGAAGGCCACAGGGATTTAATTGCAGGAGCTCAATGAAAGATACTGGGAAAAAGATACTCCATTCTTGGAAGGTGTACACTGAGAATAAAATACATAGGAATAAACCTATGCAAAAGACCTGTGCTTTGAAAACTGTGACACCAATGAAAAAATCCAAAGACGACACAAACAGATGTAAAGATTCACTGTGCTCTTGAATTGGAAGAATACTGTGAAAATGACTAAACTACCCAAAGGAATCTCCAAAGATTCAATACAATCTCTATCAAATTTCCAATGGCATTTTTCAAAGCACTACATATTTTTTTTTTAAACATTTGTACATAAACACAAATGACCCCAAATAGCCCAAGGAATCTTAAGAAAAACAGAAATGGAGGAATAAAGCTGTCTGACTTCAGGCTATCAAAACAGAATATTGTTCAGGCCCCAAAACAGAAATACACATCAATGAAACTGGCTAGAAAGCCCAGAAATAAACCTATACACCAATGATCAATTAATCTATGACAGAGGCAAGAGTATACAGTGGAGAAAAGACAGTGTCTCCAATAAGTGATACCAGGAAAACTGAAAAACTACATGTAAGAAAATGACAGTAGAATATTCTCAAACATTACACACAAAGACAAACTCAAAATTCATAAAAGGTCTAAATGTTAGCACGGACACTATAAAACTAGAGGGAAACATAGGCAGACCACTCTTTGACATACATTGCAGCAGTATCTTTTTGAATTTATCTTCCAGAATCGGGGAGATAAAAACAAAAATAAACAAATGGGACCTAATTAAACTTAAAAGCTTTTGCACAGCAAAGGGAATCATAAACAAAAAGACAACCTTCAGACTGGGAGAAAATACTTGCAAGTGGTGCAACTGACAAGGGTTTAATTTCCAAAATATGCAAACAGCTCATGCAGCTAAATATTTAAAACAAACAAACAAAGAAGATGAACAACCAAATCGAAAAATGGGCAGAAGATCTAAATATGTATTTCTCCAAAGAAGACATACAGATTGCCAAAAGGCACATGAAAATGCTAAACACCACTAATTATCAGAAAAATACAAATCAAAACTACAATGAAGTGTCACCTCACACCAGTCAAAAGGACCATAATAAAAAATCTACAAATAGCAAATGTGGAAGAGGGTGTGGAGAAAAAGAAGCCCTCCTTTTTGGTGGGAATGTAAATAGGTGCAGCCACTATGGAAAACTGTATGGAGTTTCCTTAAAAAGCAAAAAAATAGAGTTACCATATGATCCAGCAACCTCACTTCTAGGCATAATTCAAAAAGATACAATATTCATGCAGCATCATTTACATTTACAATACTCAAAGCATGGCAGCAATCCATCACTAGATGAAAGAAAAAATAATATGAGCTACATATACCCAATAGAGTACTACTTAGCCATTAAAAAGAATGAAATAATGCCATTTATAGCAACATGGATGGACCTAGAGATTATTATACAAGGGAAGTAAACCAGAGAAGACAAATTTCATACAATTTCACTTATATGTTTCATCTAAAAAATTATATAAAGGCATTATTTACAAAACAGAAAGAGAATCACAGGCATAGACAACAAATTTATGGTTACCAAAGGGCAAAGGTGGGAAAGGGTATATTAGTAAGTTTGGGGTTAATAGATGCATGCTCCTATACATTAAATAGATGAAGAACCTACTATATAGCAAACGAACTATCCTAATATCATGTAATAACCTATAACATGATATAATATAAAAAAAGAATATATATGTATATGCATACATTTATATACACATTGATTACATTGGTGTACACCTGAAACTAACAACATTGTAAACAAATTTTATATCAACAAAATTTTTTATGAAAAAGAATAAAAAAGTGTATGTAACAATACTGGTAGCTGCTAAGTTGTTAGAGAAATACATACTAACTGTGTTTGTGTGTGTAATTAAATATACATTGGGAAAATAATCATAGGATGGATTCATGAATAAATTGAACCATCTGTGAGATGAACCTTGTATCAAATTCTGTTTATCACCTCATCTCTTTAAGCCATCACATAAGAGGCCCTTCAGGTACTCTGAAATCAATATGCACCCCTTTAAATTGATCAAGGTACTATTGCGAGCTCTAAAATAACATCACACAGGTGAATCCACTCCACAGTCTTCAGAATTACCATTGCTTTTCTTCATACTAAGCATTACATGTGCTTGATCTACCAATATCTTAAAATCTATGTATTTATATATCAATTGATCACAAGGAAAAGCTTAAATATTTAAAAAGTGAAATGCCACTTCTTGACAAAGATAATTACTACTTCACTTATCAATAGCAATGAGGTCCATATTGTTTACAAATAGGTGTGTGATTAAAATCCAAAGTAAAATCTTGAGTATATGTTCTCTAGAATTAGTCATAGTTTTAGACCAAGTAAGCTTAAGAACCAACAAAAACTTAAAGGAAAAATACAGTATTAATGCATTGATACTTAGGAAGGCCAGGCAATGTGAGTGATGCTAAAATGAAATGTTGCAAAGAATAACAGAAAAAAAATAAAGTTAATTTATTATCAAGCTCTGCCGCTGCTGCTGCTAAGTCCCTTCAGTCGTGTCCGACTCTGTGAGACCCCATAGATGGCAGCCCACCAGGCTCCCCTGTCCCTCGGATTCTCCAGGCAAGAACACTGTAGTGGGTTGCCATTTCCTTCTCCAATGCGTGAAAGTGAAAAGTGAAAGTGAAGTTGCTCAGTCGTGTCCGACTCTGTGCGACCCCATGGACTGCAGCCTACCAGGCTCCTCTGTCCATGGGATTTTCCAGGCAAGAGCACTGGAGTGGGGTGCCATTCCCCTCTCCGTTATCAAGCTCTAATACTTCCTAAAAAAGAGTTAGCATCCTTGGAAGTGTTCAATTAAAAAAGACATTAAAAAGTAGTTAATAAACCAAGCATGTATATTATCTATAGTGAAACAGATCACCAGCCCAGGTGGGATGCATGAGACAAGTGCTTGGGCCTGGTGCACTGGGAAGACTCAGAGGGATCATGTGGAGAGGGAGGTGGGAGGGGGGATCGGGATGGGGAATACATGTATATCCATGGCTGATTCATGTCAATGTATGACAAAACCCACTGAAATGTTGTGAAGTAATTAGCCTCCAACTAATAAAAATAAATAATTTTTTTTTTAAAAAGTAGTTAATTTCCTAATTCTTCACCTCTGTCTCTATGCTATGCTTCTATGGAAGTTATTTGGTCTATAATGGAGTTTCTGGGGAAAACAAGTAGGCATATTCAGATCAGTCACAATCAGGTGGGACAAGGTATGAGACATAAGCCTAAAAGGAGTTCAAATATCTTGTAATGTGTGCACTGAATAGTTAGCAGCACTCAAAATGGAGCACTCTTAAAAACATAATAGGTTTTTTTTTTTAAAATAACCCTGAGTCCAAGTAGAAATGACACATTAGTCCCACTAACAGGCACAGTAAGTTATCAATTCACTGCCTCTAAGCACTAACTGTTCTTTTGTGTTCTTGCTCATAATACCGATGCCGTGCCCCAAGTTTACTTTCTCCTTTGCCAGATAGTGCAATAGAGGCTGTGACAATAGAGGTCCCTGGAATGACACTGTGAGACTATGGCAAGAGGAAGGACATGTCCTCTCAGTCTTCGGGCAGTTTTCTTCTCCAGCATGGCTGTTACACGGTGTGCCGAGCCCAGTAACAATCGTCTTAGTGGTTCTCGCAGAATACTTCCACCTGAGGTATACGCACGAGTGTGTTTCTTGGCCTACCTGGAGGACCATTCCTTTGGAACAGCTCTAGCACACCTGCCCCATCCAGAAAACTACTCATCCATGGATCAAGTCCAGTCTATCTTCCAGTGAGTTTCTCAACCACCTAGGACACTCTTCCTGTGAACCAGTTCCAACACAATTGAACCTGTATCTACAACAGCATCTGGAGAATTTCTTCACCCTGTGAGCTATTCCCATGACTCAGCTTCAGACTACCACTCTTGACAGCAAGTTTATCCATCACCAGCAGCCTGCTCCTCTTGGCCAGCCTTGATTCATCACTTGGGAAGTTTCTTTCTCAACAGCAGTCTGCATCTGCACTCCTTTCCTCTCCAACAAGGTCAGAATCTTACTTCTGGGAAGATGTGGGGAATCTTCTAAGCACTTAATGTCTTCTTTATCCATTCTTCATCAGCCCCAGAGATAGTGGTCACTTTCTTCATGTATATTTACTGCATCCTTTACCATAATTCTGTGCCTCATTCAGTTTTCCTTTTACAAATTAATATTTATATTAAATTTTCCATGTTCAAACTTTGGATTGAAACTTGACAGACACAGGTACCATCTTCTTGGCAATTTTGGTTATGTGAATGCCTTTGACTATGGTGGATTTTTCAAGTCCAGTTGCCTTCCACCTAGGAGACACCTTGTAAATCTGAATCTGGAAAACTATTGTCCTTAGTGCCATTTTATTGTAAAATTAAAAGTTGTAATTTGGTACAGTGGAACAGCTTTAAATACCCTAGCAGTCACCACACTGGGACACTCTGATCCTTGCAAATTCAGGCTCTGATCCTTGAAAACTCATTGATTC
This sequence comes from Odocoileus virginianus, assembly GCF_023699985.2. Classification (NCBI taxonomy): domain Eukaryota; kingdom Metazoa; phylum Chordata; class Mammalia; order Artiodactyla; family Cervidae; genus Odocoileus; species Odocoileus virginianus. Next base: position 68,515,946 of record NC_069684.1, read on the forward strand.
CAAATCAAATGACTATGTGACTTCTGCTATGTTTTGTGCCCTGATGATACCTTCTTAAGGAATTTTGCCTCTCCTTTCTCCTCAGGACTATTTAATCTCCCATTAGAGAAAGCTACTGCTACACTTCTAGCACAGGAGTCTTTTTTATTCCAATATTGTTGTTTTTCAGAGGATACAGCATTCCTAAGTAGTATGGGAATTGTTCTAACATTGGAATTGTTACAACAAACCTTTCTAGAAAGCTAGTTCTGGACAAAGGATTTGAAATGGCTATTTTAATTCCTTCCAGGGCTTCCCTGGTATCTCAGTTTGTAAAGAATCCACCTGCAATGCAGGAGACCCTGGTTTGATTCCTGGATCAGGAAGATCTACTGGAGAAGTGATAGGTTACTCATTCCAATATTCTTGGGCTTCCCTGGTGGTTCAGCTGGTAAAAAATCTGCCTGCAATGCAGGAGACCTGGATTTGAGCCCTGGGTTGGAAAGATCCCCTGGAAAAAGGAAAGGCTACCCACTCCAGTATTCTGGCCTGGAGAATTCCATGGACTGTATTGTCCATGGTAGCACAAAGAGCTGGACATAACTGAATGACTTTCACTTCACTTCACTAAATTCTGCTACCATCACTCCACTATTGTATTTACCAGTTGAAATATTAGAATTAGTTTCTATGAGAGTAAAACTTGGCAATGCAGGAGACAATGGCTTTTCAAAGATTTTATTAATTATAGGCATCTTAATGTTTTCATGAACCCTTGCTCATCTCCAGTCCAACAAATCAACAGTTTGAGTTACAGAATTGCTAATATTACATTTTGCTTTGTGTGTAGATTTGAAATTCCCTAGATATCATTTTATAAGTACTGATTCTGCAAAATGCAGTAATTTAGATTTCATTTGTTTTATTTTATAGGGCACATAACATAATGCTGAATTTGCATCATATAGAAATATGGTGCATTTAAATATAAAATGTCCTAGAGATGCAAATAATCTACATTATCCACTAAATTTCTTTCTCACTAAAATAACATTCTAATTAACCTTCAAATAATTTTAAAACAGCAACTATGACTGTCAAATATTTTGCAATAATAAGCATAGTTTTATTTATAATAGAGTTTTCCACCAATTTGCCTACAGATGAGATAATTCTACTTTCTAGAATAAAATTATATGGAGATGAAATGAATGCTCTGTTCACAGAGCTGCACTGGGGATGAAGATGTTAGTGTCTTATGTACAAATCTGATTGAGCATCAACCTGTCTCAAATTACATCATTTCATCCCATGAGTAAACATGAAGACTAGCAGCCATTTCAGAATGTCTGCATTCAAAAAGTGTTTTTAAGCTCTTGGTACTATATAAGTAACATTATTTAATCCATGTAAAAATGTATATTATCAGTCTCACTCAAAGATGAGAAAACTGAGGCCAAAAGAGCTTACTCACTTTACCAGTTTTAAACACAAACTTGTTGACCTTGGATTTACACCCAGACACCCACACTGCCAAGTTGTATCCCTAATTCAGATTGGGTATCTGAAAAACATATTCTACACTATAGAAAAATAGTGTATAGAAAGTCCTGTTTCACCAATAAATGCAAAAATTCTAAATATGTGAGGTAAGACATAGTACATTCCATCAGCTTCTAAGGGCAATGAAATATCTGCAACTTCACTTACAAAGAACAGCACTAGGTTAATCCACATTCATCCTGAAAACATTTTTCCCTACTTTTAAATTAAATCTATCTCATATTTGTTTTAGACCACTATTAAAATAATTCCCTGCTAAATGGTAATTGTCAATAAAAGTATCAATAGAAAATATTGGGTAGGTCAAAAGTTTCATTCATCTTTTTCTAAAAGATCTTCCAAAAAATCAAAACTTTTTGGTCAACCCAATATCTAATTTGTCATTTCAAAAGGTCACAGCAGTTAGAAAGCATTTTTAAAGGATTAATATATTAACATTTTTCAAAATAAGATTGCAAAAATCAAATTACCAAAGAAGAATTTTACCAACTTCATTCTTAGGTAAAGAATTTCAACTCCTTTCTCAAAATTTTAATGAACATCTATTGTACAAATGAGGTTAGAAAACTGACCCTTGAAGTAGGAAGTTTATCCTGTGTCTTCCCCTGAATTTTCAAGGATTTTTTTTTCTGTATTTTGAAAATAAATGATCACGTTAGAGGGAAGATTAATCACAACACACATACAAGTGTCTTTCTACTATTTCAATAACATTACATGCTATTTTGCTGAAACAGTTTTTTTCCAATATCCTTTTGCATAATTTAATTATACAAGTCATGTAGCTCTAGTGGTTCCAGTTCATCAGCCTTGAGTGCTGATTAAATAGCTTGTGTTTCAGGATCAGTGAGTAGCGCTGCTCACTCTGCTCTCCTTCTGCCAAGCTGTCCATCAAAGGAAGCAGCATCTCTTCAAACTCCTTTCACCTCAAACTCTCCTCTTTTCTAAGATCATTAAAGGAAAGAAGTAGATACAACAGACCATTGCTGTAAAGATATGAAATTTGTTCCACTTGTAAAAGACTGTGAGCTTGCATTTTAAATTGATTCTAATGTTAAGCCTCTATCTTTATTATAATGCTGTGGGAAGACCCAAGTAATTTGAGAAATAGCTTAAGATAATAATGCTAATCAAACATTAATACCAAATTGAATGACTACTGATTTTATAAATGAAGGATTAACTTTCAACATTAAAATTTGATAATTCAGTCATATAGTTAAGTCAGCGTTAATTTAAGAACATGAAGAGTAATTCAGCAGAAAATGTACAGATAAATGTATGAGTTTAAACTTGGTCTTAAATGAGCTGAGTTAAATGAACATATGTTAGATTGTGTTAAAATCTAGAAGAAGATATGCTCTTCAGGGAGATTAGTTTATTGTAGCATCTCAAGTCAAGTTGAGGGGTCACTAAATATACCTGCTATAAAAAAAAAAGTGATAGGAATCATTGGTATGAAATGACCCACAACACTTTCAAATATATGAACTGTACCCAAATTCTAGAAAGCCCAACATAGAAAAATTACATTTTAGATTGTTGTTGTGGTTGTTCAGTAGCTAAGTCTTATCTGATTCTTTGCAACCCCATGGAGTGCAGCAAGCCAGAATTTCCTGTCCTTCACTATCTCCCTGAGTTTGCTCAAATTCATGTCCATTGAGTCAAAATGATGTCATCCAACCATCTCATCCTCTGTCACCCCCTTCTCCTCCTGCCGTCAATCTTTCCCAGTATCAGGGTCTTTTCTAATGAGTCGTCTCTTCTCATCACATGGCCAAAGTATTGGAGCTTCAACTTCAGCATTAGTCCTTCCAATGAAAATTCAGTGTTTATTTCCTTTAGCATTGACTGGTTTGATCTCTTTACAGTCCAAGGGACTCTCAAGAGTCTTCTCTAGCATCACAGTTCAAAAGTGAATATTAAAGAAGCAAGTACTTACATTTTGAAAGTTTCATCATGCTCTTCTCAAAGAGGTCAAATTCTTAGAAACATATTCTTGGTGATTTGTATCGGCAAATAGAAAAGTGTCTTATTATTGATTACTAGAGATAGTGTATTGCAGAAGTGGAAAAAATATACTATATTGCTAAAATTTTATACATGTACACAAGGATTTTAACAACTGTTATTTTTTGAAACATGATGTATTGTCATTTTAATACATCAAATATATTTATATTATTATAACAACACTGAAAGGTGATATCATTAACCTTATTTTGCCAGGATTGAAATTGAAGCCTTGAATTTAAATATTCAGGTAATTTTGAACACAATTATAACTGACTTCATAGTTTGTGTTGACATATTTGATGATGATTAGCATAATTCTCTCCTCCCAGAACACAGAGTTGCACTTTCTGAATCTCTTATAACTGGGTTGTTACCAGAGGAATGGTTGTGACCTCCATGTGAGTGAATTGAGGTCTGTCTTTTCCAGTATTTTATTTCCTTATGAGATACTCTGAGCCACTTTCCTTTGGTCACAATGACCTCCAAAGTTCCAAGTGATAGCTACCTTGTTACTCTGTCCCAAGCAATGACATTCAGGTGAGAAAGAGTAAACCTTTGTTGTTACAAGCTGCTAAAATGTGAGGAGTGTTTATCGCTCCAAAATAACTAGTCTTTTGAGTTTACTATAACACAGATAAATGATGGGCAATATGAACAGCAAATACTTATAAAAGATACAGCTAAATCCTGGTTAGGAGCTTGACCCAGAGTATTTAGCCCTTTTGCTTATTTTTCTCATTTACTGGAGCCACAACACACAGTTAACATCTTTTGAGTTTGCGTAGTTGTGGGAGCTGAAATCTGTGTTAGCTGGTAAATGCCAGGTCAGAGGGATAGATGAAAAATACATAGATAAAAAATGTATAGATAAAAATACAAAGGTTTATCTAACATCACAGTAGGAAAAATCATGGCAAAATGTAAATGATAGTACGCGCTATCCCAGAGAATGGACTCTAATTTAAAAATTGAAATTCATCAAAAATCCCACCAAAAGGAAAATGCCAGTCTAGTCCTAATTCTATCACTTTCATCTATCTCCCTACAATTTATATTGCTTCTTGTTGCCTATACTTAATGACGTTACTACAAGTATAAGCACAAAGTGTCATCCAATGCATTTTATTTTCTACTGCTATTTTTACTCCACTAAAAATAATGGCATAATAAATAATAAAACATTAAAAAGGTTTTTAAATTAATTAGTTAATTTTAATTGGAAGCTAATTACTTTACAATATTGTGGTTTTTAAATACAAGTCTCCATCATCCTGTCCTATACCTTTCTTCACTTTATGGTGATTAAGATATGTGCATGCTTATTTTCTATGATAGTCATCATTATTTGTTGACCAGAATTAAGATATAACTTTCCCACAGAAATATTATTAGTTCAGTCCTTTCCAGGCAGCACTGGGGTTGGCCTCTTCCTTGCTACCTAGTAGCTCCTGTACCTTTTATAAAACACTACACTACGTTGTATGACCTTGAGATCAACATTCTTTTTCTTCCTGCCAATCTCACTATTCATTTTTATACATTTTCATATATTATAAAGTCTAAAAATATTCCTTCTCTTCTCATATCTTGACTTATCATAATTGATTTTCAATGAAAAAGCTTTTCCTTTTCCCTGCAAAGGCTTATTTAAAATTGTCAAGTAGTTTTTTCCCCAAGTTTTCAAAATTGCCTCAGTGTGTTTCTCAGTTTTACATAGCAGTTGGTTCACTGATAATAAAAGCATATATCTCACTTTCCTTGCAATTCAAATAACTTTTCATTCATTTAAAAAGAACTGTGCTTGCATTCACGGTGCCTTTGTTCTAATATTTTTACTCCTCCAATAATTCTTCACTGTTGTCTGTAAAACCCTTCCTGTACCTCAAAGTCAGCTTGTGTCACTACCTCTCCTCTGATTCCTTACTGACTTTAATGACAGTATACTCTGCCCAGCTGAGCTATTATGCCAACTGAATTATTCATAATAATCAACACCTTGCATAGTAGTGGTATGTTTGTATCTTAAAACCTATAAGTCACAAGCTTTTTCAAGTTTATTATGACCTTGATGTATACAACTTTATGTCTTCCTTACCATAGCTTATGTAGTAAGCAGTCAGAAAATGTATTGTAGAATCCATAAATGAGCTACTGGAGTCACTACTGTAGTGAACTACTGAATAACAACAACAACAACTGGAGCCCAAGAAGATTAATTTGAAGAGCTATTTGGATTAAATATATTTAACAGCATGAAACAGTTGGTGCCTAAATGTTTACTAATTGAGTTGTTCATACAATTGAAATTTGTTAAATTGATGTGTAATAAATTTGGTGAAAATGACTCATCACTTGTTAAGTCTCCTGCTTATTAGGTCAACTGCAGATTTGGCAGGCTAATATGTGTATTTCCAGTATTTTCTCAATCTCCTAAAATTCAATTAAAGTATGTTGATAAAAATGAAGGAAGGAATCAAAGGGGTTATAAGCAGATTGTTTTTCACTTTTCAATTATATTTTCAAAATTCAAAGGCACAAATATTGATACAAATCTTGGGATCTGACTACACAATGCCCAAAATTGTCACGAATAAGTGAAACATGTGCTCAATTACTCATATTGTTTATTTCTACTGAATAAACTACTTTTGACCTCACCCATATTAAGTTGGCTGAATTGTGACATTCTATTTATAAATTAAAATTGCCAAAATTGCCTCTTATATTTACTCTGAAGAATCATGTCCTTTAAAAGAAAGACCAAACACAAACTCCAAGTCCTAAATGACAGATTAATTGAATGTGAACATACGGACCAACAGTGGCTCAGATGGTTAAGAATCCGCCTGCAATGCAGGAGACCTGGGTTTGATCCCTGGGTTGGGAAGATCCCCTGGGGAAGGAAATGGCAACACACAGCAGTATTCTTGCCTGGAGAATCCCATGGACAGAGGAGCCAGGCAGGCTACAGTCTTTGGGATCACAAAATCGGACACGACTGAGCAATTAACTTTTTGAAGGCATTAAGCTATTTGGTATCTTCTGAGAAAAATACTGATTAACTAAATTTCCCTTTTTAAGCAGATAAAAATCTACAATCATTATAGTGCATATACACTATAATTTTACATGTCATAAAAATTAAATTGAAACAATTTTGACACATGATATAAATATTTACTTAAAAATGGATTATTTTAAAAAGATCTCAAATATTTAAAGAGCTAAGAGTACCTAAAATTGTTTTTGTCAACTTTTTAAAAGTTTTTAATTTTTTTATCTGTGACTACTTACTCCAATGCTGAGATACCTTCTAAAACCATTGGCATCAAAGAGTAGAACTAATTGTAAAAATGGCTTGAGCATTCTATTTAGAAGAGTTATCCTTAATCTCATACTTTTAAAATGATAGCTTTTAAATTTGGGAACTCAGTTTGATTTTAATTCAAAATTAAGAACTCTGGGCAATTAAATTTTTGATACATCTCTTTAAATGTATCAGTATGGTTATTCTATCAAATAGGATGTTAATTCTGGACATGGAAAGTAGTTTAACTTATTATTTGAGAAAATCAAATATATAGCCAAACTTATTGACTGGTAGACCCAGTCCAAGACTAATTTCATTCATTAAAATATTTAAAGCAGTTTCTAATGAAACATCTTGATTTCCTGAGTTTTGTCCTTGAGAGCAGCTGAAACTTACTGGACTATAAAAGCAGGATTACCTGGCGCAGAAGGTATTTTTAAATACATGTTTTCCCAAAGTAGGCAGCTGCTCACTGCATGAATTCTTTGAGCACTGCTGTGCTCAGCAGTTAAGTTTCTTTACTTGATGTTACCAGGGCAAGGAAGATCAGCTCAACACATTGTTTTCCTATTATTTTTACTATGTTCTCAGTACTATCAAAGGCTGATATTTGACAGCAAAGAAATTATTTAAAAGATATTTGGAATAAACTGAAATTTCTATTTTAGGGGAAATATTAACAGCAAGTTTTCTCAGTTACTTTAGTGAGTACTTTCTAAAGACTAGGACAATCAATCTATATTTTCCATACAGAGAAATATTTCTGCCTGGAACATTTCCTTTTCTTTGGTTGTTTTATCACTTAGTTCCCCACACCCCCCCAAGATATTAACTTGTACTTTAGTGCTAAACATAATTAAGTTAAAATGAAGATATTTGTATTCTTATCACATATTCTGCCTTTGCACTTATGAATGTGTAAATATATGTTAGCTGGTTGCTCAAAGAAAATGTTAATAAATGCTAACACTTTTTCTAGATATGCTAACCCATCACCACATATGATAATTATGCCAGGCTAGAATGATCTATCATTAAAAATGTATCTATGTATTATGCAAATATGATTCAGGGTTTGTAGCAATTGAGACCTGAATTGGTAGGTGTATAAGCAAAATGATACTCTTTTGAAGTTCAAGTCAAGGAAGTCCTGTATTAGGTTGAGTTAGAAAGCACAGAATTGTTGGATAAACAGAGAAAAACAAACTCTAAACTGCCAGAAAAATCTTAACAGTTGATGAATTACAATTGCCTCCCTCCCACAGAAAAGTAAGAAAATGACTAAGTGCTTATTTTTCCCATCTCTAACATTGAGTGGTCAAGGGTATAATGCTTTCCTGACAGTAAAACATGAAGGATGGGTGAAAACTGATTAAGTAACATAAGCTACCCTTTGGTGCCATCCCAGGAAGTTTATAATGTCTTATGAGTGTCAGGTAGCTAAAATAATTGAAACATCTTATTCTTCAATTATATCTTTTGCAAACTCTAATCTTAGCATTCTTTTCTAGTATTCAAAATGTATTCCACTGAACTACAAACAGCATTCTTTTCAGTTGGTTGTGACTGCCACACTCTTACATAGCTAGAGAAAAGTAAATCTATTATTTTTAATGGCTAACTTTTATAATGACTTAGTTGAGATTTATTAAACTGAAGAAAAGAGTTTACTTTAAGTAGTAGATAGAGCAATCATCCCCAAAGACATTCATGCCCTAATCCCAGAACCTGTGAATGTCATCTTCATTGGTAAAAAAGAGACTTTGTCAAAACTTATGATAGAAAGATTATTCTGAATTATCTTAATGGGCACAGTATAATCATAAGAATCCTTTAAGAAGGAGTCAGAGGGCCAGAATCAAAGAGCTGTGACACAGATGGCACAAAAACACATGAAAAGATGCTCAACATCACTCATTATCAGAGAAATGCAAATCAAAACCACAATGAGGTACAATTACACGCCAGTCAGGATGGCTGCTAACCAAAAGTCAAGCAATAAATGCTGGAGAGGGTGTGGAGAAAAGGGAACCCGCTTATACTGTTGGTGGGAATGCAAATTAGTAAAGCCACTATGGAAAACAGTGTGGAGATTTCTTAAAAAACTGGAAATAGAACTGCCATATGACCCAGCAATCCCACTTCTGGGCATACACACCAAGGAAACCAGATCTGAAAGAGACACGTGCACCCCAATGTTCATCGCAGCACTGTTTATTATAGCCAGGACATGGAAGCAACCTAGATGCCCATCAGCAGACGAATGGATGAGGAAGCTGTGGTACATATATACCATGGAATATTACTCAGCCATTAAAAAGAATTCATTTGAATCAGTTCTAATGAGATGGATGAAACTGGAGCCCATTATACAGAGTGAAGTAAGCCAGAAAGATAAAGACCATTACAGTATACTAATACATATATATGGAATTTAGAAAGATGGTAACCATAACCCTATATGCAAAACAGAAAAAGAGACTCAGATGTATAGAACAGACTTGTGGACTCTGTGGGAGGAGGCGAGGGTGGGATGTTTCAAGAGAACAGCATTGAAACATGTATTTTATCTAGGGTGAAACAGATCGCCAGCCCAGGTTGGGTCCATGAGACAAGTGCTCTGACCTGGTGCACTGGGAAGACCCAGAGGGATCAGGCGGAGAGGGAGGTGGGAGGGGGGACCGGGATGGGGAACACATGTAAGTCCATGGCTAATTCATTTCAATGTATGACAAAAACCACTGCAATGATGTAAAGTAATTAGCCTCCAACTAATAAAAATAAATTGGAAAAAAATAAAAGAACTGTGACAATGGAATCAGACATTTAAATGCAGGGCATTGAAGTGGAGGATGAAACCACGGCCAAGGATGCAGGTGATGTCTAGTCTCTGGAAAGACAAGGAACCAGATTCTCTCCCAGGACCACTAGAAAGCAACACAGCCCTGTGGGCCCTTTATTACCCAGTAAGACCCATTTTCGACTTGTGAATTACCAAGCTATTAGATAATAAAGTTGTCCTGTTAAACCACCAAGTTTTTAGTAATATTGTAAAGTAGTAGTAGGTGAGTAATGGATCCTATGCAGAAAATTTTATGTGAAGCAGAAACTTTAAGAAAATTCACTGAAAGAATTTCCAGTGACACTGTATAGGATGACTAATTCAGAAATGGACTAAATTGCTAAATTACACTTTCCTTGTCTTTTTCAGCATCTAGAAATTGTCCACATTCCTTGGCTTGTGGCCTCCTTGTTCCACCTACAAAGGGTGGAACATGCATCTCCCTGACCATTTTTCAATACTCACATCTTCTAAATCTAGCCAGAAAGTTTTCAGTTTTAAGAAGCCATATAATTAGGTTGGGCCCTACTTGATCATTCAGGTTAATCTCCTCATCTCAAGGTCCTTAACTTCATCACACACATGAAATCCCTTCTGCCATATAAAGTCACATATTCACAGATTCTAGGGTTAGGATGTGGATATTTCAAGAGTTCCTATTCTGCCTACCATAGTAATCTACAACATTTCATTTTTTGCTTCATTAGTGATGAGAAAACTAAGAGGTAAAGGAAACAAATTTGACTGCTGACAAAAAGATTTTGATTGGTAGGATATTAGCTATTCTTACATAGATAACTGCAAATTTTAGGCTCTTTTAGAAAACCTAAACCAACCACCAAAATAAGAAGAAAACAAAGACTTAAATATGTAGACAGAGGAGGGCTTTTAGCTAACTCTAAAAACAATATGAAATAATTCAGTTATACAACCTACCTGTTCAAAAAAGTTGAGACACTCTTTTAAGCAGAATTTACATGAGTGCAATTTTCATCACATGGAGTATGGTAATTTTACAAATTCTGAGCTGACCAGATGAGAACAGAAGCACTGATAAATTAGAACATGTCAGGAAGAGCATCATTAGAATGAAAAGTAAAATGAAATTGTGTTGGATGAGGAGCAACTGAGACAACTGTAAGTGGTAAACCAGGATTAATATATATACAGTGGTTGTCATTACATATCAGAAGTACTACAAAAGAAACTACTCTTTAATGAGAAGTTTTTCTCTTGCCTCTTCAATTTTCTCATTTGAAAGTAGAGGCCTAAGTAATTAAGTTCACAGGCATGACTATGAAAATGAATTTATATGAAATAGTTATTTGGATAATAATATTTTATAAGAAACTAACATTTTTGACAAATAATTGAATCACACAGCTTTAAAATTCATTATACTTCTCATTTATGATAAATTGAGCTATAAAGCTGATGAATTTGTTAAAGGACATTTATCATATCAACATGTCTATCTCAGTAACTTTAGATTTCTCACAATTACTAGGGTTGGCAGATTAATAAATAAAAATATAGGACCCTCAGTAAAATTTGAGATAAAGAGCTTTTATTAAATCCACATTTTATACAATATTTGTTTTCCATCTGAAATTCAAAATAATTCCTATATTTTTCTGGCAATCCTAACTAATTAGGAAAACACAATCATAAACACACACACACACACACACACAAAATTACATGTGAGAAAGACCATTCCAAATCTTCAAGATTTACCTAAATGAGGAATAAAAATGTGTGAATCAAGAACCCTATATGATTGTTCATTTTTTAATTAATTTTTGCTTTATAAGCATGTTTCAATTTTTTTGTCTTTATTTTTTTATTTTTTTCCATTTATTTTTATTAGTTGGAGGCTAATTACTTTACAATATTGTAGTGGTTTTTGCCATACATTGACATGAATCAGCCATGTAATATTACTCAATCATTAAAAAGAATTCATTTGAATCAGTTCTAATGAGATGGGTAAAACTGGAGCCCATTATACAGAGTGAAGTAAGCCAGAAAGATAAACACTAATACAGTATACTAATGCATATATATGGAATTTAGAAAGATGGTAATGATAACCCTATATGCAAAACAGAAAAAGAGACACAGATGTACAGAGCATGTTTCAAATTTATTTTTCACTTTTTATCTTCATTCTATACTTGTGGGTCACTTTTGATGTCTGTCTTATTATTATCTAATAAAAGGAAATAGAAGAACTTTGAAATATGCAAAAAAAATTTGATCTCTAAGCAAAAGTAGATCTGATAAAAAACCAAATTAATCTGAAAGAAGTATCAAAGAAGTCAAAGTTGTAATATTTAGTAAATGCATAAATATAATATATCCAAGTTTTCTTCACATGAAATTCATCATAATCATCTTATTCATGTTGCAAGAGTTTGGGATTTGCCTGTCATTTTGGATTATTATTAAAATTGTTTCATTAACTACTGTGTCCAAAGAGGGGAAAGTTCTGGCTTAACATAGCATAATAGTCTAGAGTTTAGAGGTATAACACATGATCTCATTTTAAAACAAAATAATGAAAATATACATTACAAAGCATTGTTTCTATCTCAGACTTCATGTAAATCTGAAGAGTGTTAAATTACATTGGAAATGGCATTTAAACAACAACACAAATGGATCTTGAGGGTATTATGCAGAGTGAAATAAGTCAGAGGGAGAAAGACAAATATTGTATGTTCTCACTCATATGTGGAATCAAAGAAAACTGAAGTCAAAGAAAGGGTGCATAATGGTCACTTCCAGGGACTTGGCTGTGGGAGAATTCAGGAGATGTTGGTCAAAGGGAACCGATACCCATCCGTAAAATGAATGAGTTCTGTGGATCTAATGTGCAGCATGGTGGCTGCCGCTGCTGCTGCTAAGTCACTTCAGTCGTGTCCGACTCTGTGCGACCCCATAGAAGGCAGCCCACCAGGCTCCCCAGTCCCTGGGATTCTCCAGGCACGAACACTGGCGTGGGTTGCCATTTCCTTCTCCAGTGCATGAAAGTGAAAAGTGAAAGTGAAGTCACTCAGTCGTGTCCGACTCTCTGCGACCCCATGGACTGCAGCCTACCAGGCTCCTCCATCCATAGGATTTTCCAGGCAAGAGTACTGGAGTGGGTTGCCATTGCCTTCTCCAACAATACTTTATTATGTACTTAAAAGTTGTTAAGAAAAGATCTTAAACATTACCACCAACAACAAAAAGTGTAATTATGTGAGGAGACAGCAGTGGTAACCGACTTGACTGTGGTGGTCATTTTGGAAGACATATATGTAACAAATTAGATTTTATATGAGCTTTAAAGCTTACATATGTATTATGTCAATGATATCTCAGGCTATGATACAATGTAAAAAACGTCAGAAAGAAAAATATTATAAATTAGCACATATATTTATATATATGGAATCTAGGAAATTGTGCAGATGATCTTATTTGCAGGGCAGGAATAGAGATGCAGACATAGAGAATGGACATGTGAACATGAAGAGGGGAAGGGGAGCTGGAATGAATTGGGAGACTGGGATTGACATGTATATACTACCATGTGTAAAATAGATAGCTAGTGGGAAGCTGCTGTATAGCGTACGGAGCTCAGCTCAGTGTTCTGTGATGACCTATAGGGGTGGGAACAGTTCAGTTCAGTTGCTCAGTTGTCCAAGTCTTTGCAGTCCCATGGACTGCACCATGCCATGCTTCCCTGTCCATCACCAACACCCAGAACTTGCTCAAACTCACATCCATCAAGTCAGTGATGCCATCCAACCATCTCATCCTCTCTCATCCCCTTCTCCTGTGTTCAATCTTTTCCAGCATCAGGGTCTTTTCCAATGAGTCAGTTCTTTGCATCAGGTGGCCAAAGTATTGGAGCTTCAGCATCAGTCCTTCCAATGAATATTCAGGACTGATGTCCTTTAGGATTGACTAGTTTGATCTTCTTGCTGTCCAAGGGACTCTCAGGAGTCTTTTCCAACACCATGAGGTGGGATGGGGTGGGAATGAGTTCCAAGAGGGAGGTGGGGCTAGTGGTAAAGGATCTGCCTACCATTGGGAGGACATGCAAGAGACACAGTTTCAATCCCAGGGTTGGGAAGATCCCGTGGAGTTGGAAATGGCAACCCAGTCCAGTATTCTTACCTGGGAAATTCCATAGACAGAGGAGCCTGGAGAGCTACAGTCCATGGGGCTTCAGAGAGTAGGACACAATTGAAAATGCACACACATACACACACACACAAAACCTAGCTGATTCATTTGTTCTGTGGCAGAAATTTTCACTATGAAGTAAAGTAATTATACACCAACACTTTTTAAATAAAGTAGTACTGGAAAGTTTCTCTGGTAATGTGGAAGAAATTGTCAATAGCTTTGACATATGGGAAAAGAGATGCATTTCAGAAGTGGTAGACTTCAATTTGTAAGAGAAATATTTTATGAGTAGTAGCCAGAGACTCATCATGAAAAAAAGTATCTAGAAGTTTTGATGGTTTGCAGGACAGACTCTGATAACTAGGTAAAAATTTTTGACAAAAGATCTAATAAAGTCTTCCGAATAAACTAGCAAGTCAGGCCCAAAGTCATGCTAAATTTGAAAGTAAATATGGTAACTTAACATTATCTGCTCTGAGTTGCCTTATTTTTTCACGCCTACTAATTCAGATCCCCAAGTTTGCTATAGTTTCCTTAATACATAATACTCCTATTACAGTTCATTGCAACAAGATCTGCCTCTCGTTAGCATTTTATTATTGTTATGTCCAGATAAACTTTCCTTTTGACTATTCTTAAAATAAGCCTGACAGATAATAGACAATAAGCATTATACAAATTCTGCAGTCTTTTTAAACAAATGGGTTTTAATGACTAGGCTAAAATACAATTTTTACATGCATTGAGATGAACAGTGTAGGAGAGATAAAAGTTAAGACCACCCAGAATGAAAGATGACAAATTTCAATTAGCAATTTGAAAATTTTAAATGTTACAGTATGTTACTGAATATATATTCCATGTAACAATTGCAGTTTTTAAAAAGTTGTTAATTTTAAGAATAATTTTAATAAAATAAGATACATTTAACACCAAAGTGAAAATCAATCAACTAGCAAGCATTCTAGTTGTCTCTGTCTGAGATCAGATACATTTCAAATTTCTAGAAATCATATTATTAGTGATATAAAATAAAAATCTAAATTTTAATTTGCATGAAATTTGACTGCCATTTATACTAAGAGCTGTGTAAGATTTGAGGACATTTCCTACTTCAAACCCAACAAATTACTCTGCCAGAGTTTCATGGAAGACATGATACTCATAATCAAAAGCAAGAAACTTAATCACTCATGGATTAGCAGGCAGGATGAACTTCACATTAACATTAATTTCTTTTCTCTCTCCTGAGTTCCATAGGGACATCAAGGATGGGCCCAGACGGATAATAAACACTCAAGAGTTGTGTCATGACAGTATGTCCAATGTTAAAACTCCTAATCATATATGGAGGGTTGCTGGCAAACCTGCCCAACATGCTAAAATAATATCATATTGATTATTCTGTTCAAACTGTTCATGGGTTTCTTATGTCAATACTAAAAGAAATCAGTCCTGAATATTTATTGGAAGGACTGATGCTAAAGCTGAAGTTCTAATACTTTTGCCACCTGATGCGAAGAACTGACTCATTTGAAAAGACCCTGATGCTGGGGAAGATTGAAGGCAGGAGGAGAAGGGGACAACAGAGGATGAGATGGTTGGATGGCATCACTAACTCAATGGACATGAGTTTGAGTAAGCTCTGGGAGTTGGTGGTGATGGACAGGGAGGCCTGGCGTGCCGCAGTCTGTGGGGTCACAAAGAGTCGGACACGACTGAGTAACTGAACAGAAATGATTCTGCTCAAGAAAGAATTTTGAACTCTGCCCTCTACAAAGATATACTATCTCTAACTTTCTAGGCTGTTTAATATCCTTAGAAGATAGTACAAGGAGCACCTGGTAAAAGACGTGTAGAAGTGTGTGACTCATGGAGAACTGTCTCTCAACAATATGCTCACATCAAAATACTTTGAGAATAAAATTTTAATAATAAAATCTTTGCAAATGATATGTCTGAAAAGGGATTAATTGCCAAAATATATATAAAAAGCTCATACAACACAATAACAGAAAAAGCAACCCAATCAAAACATAGGCAGAAGACCTAAATAAACAATTCTCCAAAGAAGACATAGAGGTGGACAATAGGCACATGAAAAGATGCTCAATATCACTAATTATTATAGAAATGCAAATCAAAACTATAATGGAGGTATGGCTACACTCTTATCAAAATGGCCATCATTAAAAAGTCTGGCCATAGCAGAGAAGAAAAGGAAATAAAAGGAATCCAAATTGGAAAAGAAGAAACAAAATTTGTACTGTTTGTAGATGACATGATACTATACATAGAAAATCCTAAAAATCCATAAATATTATACAGCTCAATGAATTTGGTAAAATTGTGGGTATAAGATTAACACACAGAATCTGTTGGATTTAATATGTCATTATAATATAATAAATATCCACAGTTCCCTTCTTGTCTAATACACAAGTATTAGAAGTACTCTTATTGAATAAGAGTGAGTTGCACTCCTCCTGCAAACCAAAAACCAAATCAGTCCCACCACCTGCTTTTACATATGAACTTTTATTGGAAGACAGCGAAACACATTCATTTACATTATGGCAGAGAACATGTGTATCTCTCAAAACCCAAACTATTTACTCTCTGGTGTTACCAAAAATGTTTGCTGTGCCCTGCATAACACAATTGCATTATGTATTATCTGCGAAAAACACAGGGATAATTTATCTTCACATTATTTTTGTTAAATATGCCAATTACTTTGAGATATATAGGCTAAAACATAAATGAAACACACCCAACTCTCCCCTACCCGTTCTCTCCCCTTCTCAGAGGAACCCGCTAATTTTAATCTTTATCCATTTAGACCATTTAATTTTTAATTATTGAAAGTGTACTATTATATTTAAACCACTGAGATTCTATATGAAATACACACATAAAACTTTAACACTCTGGCTTTAAATACCATCTAATCAACACCCACACCCACCTTATCCTTTTTGTGTCTTATATGTTACCACCATTATCAGTTTGAAATGAGCTATTTCAGACTAGTTTAAATACAGTTAAATTATTATTTTTACCTATAGAAATACATAATTTTATTGTGCATGCATTTGTGTCAATAAATCTCTTCAGATACCATTCTTCTGCAACTGTCATTTTTCACTTGTCTTCAGCATTTAAAGATATTACTAAGTTTATGGATTCACATTTTCTTAACCTTTACATAGATTGCTTGTGCTATAATTTTAAAAATTCTTCTACTTTAAAACATTTAGGTCATTTCTATTTCCTCTGTATGCTGCATAAAACTTACTTCCTGCTTGAAGAACTAGCTTGCTATTTTAAATTACATTACCTTGAATGACTTCAAAGTTGGACATCCTCTCTTTATTGAAAACTGTACCGTTACTCTAAAATTGCATATTCACATACTTTGATATCTTTCCCCACCTTGGTGAATTGTTTGTTCATTTTCTTTCTTAAAGGTTAAAAAAAATGCAATCCAGATGCACAATAATATTTACAATATAAAGCAACGAATCAAAAATACTAAAAATGCAAAGAAGTAGGAAAGTATTACCCACAAATCAAGACGAAAAGGGAATCAAAAGAAAATGAACCCACAAATTACAAAGATAATGGAACTAGCAGACAATGACTTTAAAGAAAGTACTATAAACAAGGTTATGATTATAAAGAAAAAATGAATAGAAAATAAAAGCTATATAAAGATAAATGAAACTGCTAGAGATGAATATAAATTCTGAAATAATATATTCACTAGTTATGATTAACCACAGGTTAGACACTGCAGAAAAAGTAAAATGAATACATGGCAATAAAACTATAATTAAATAGAGAGAAAAATGCTGAAAATTTAACTGAATTTCAGTGAGCTGCAGAAACATATTAACCAGTTTAGAATATATATTATAGGGTTCCAAAGGAGAGGAAAAGATTAATAAAACATAAGAAAATGCAATAACTGAATATATTTAGAATTTACTTAAAAACATAAATGCTTCAGTGAAGGAGGGTATGGGAGAAAGCTAAAAGAAACATATTCAGTCCACAGTTAAGAGAAAACTTTAGGATGAAAATAAAATGCATTTTCTCCCAAGACTGGGAATAAGACAAGAATATCCATTTCAATATTTCTATTCATCATTTTAGTGATCATCATTAAGCCAGTGGAAAAAAGCAATAAAAACAAATTACATAGATACTAGGATGAAATAATATACTCTATTTACAACAGGTTATGTATTCAGAAAATTTTAACAGAATTCTGCAACTTCACAAAAGGGCCAGTTACTGAATATCTTAAGCTTGAAGGCCATCAGTCTCTTTGGCAACAACTTAATTCTGAAATTGTAGTTTGAAAACTGCTATAAACAAATGCCAACAGATGGTTGTGACTGTATTCCAGTAAAATTTAGCTTGTAAAAACAGACCAGTGACATCAGCAAAATGGAGGTGTGTCGTCTTCACCAGGTGGCTCAGTGGTAAAGTATCCACCTGTCAATTCAAGAGACTCAGGAAACATGAGTTCAGTCTCTGGGTTGGGAAGATCCCCTGGAGTGTGAGAAGGCAACCCAGTCCACTATTCTTGCCTGGGAAATCCCAGGGACAGAGGAGACCTGTGGGCAACAGTCCACGGCATCGCCAAGAGTCAGATATGACTGAGCACAGTACAATTTGTTGTTTTTGATAGGGAGCTTTAGTTCCATTCCTCCCCAGGAACACCAAAACGCATGGAAAACTGCCAGAATTAACCTTCCTGGGCCTCTGGAAGACATTTAGAGCAACAGAGCAAATGCTTAGTCAGGATAAAGGCCACTGAAAAAGAGTGAGATTTTTGTGGCATATTAACTAACCCTCACCCTCAACCCTTCTCCACATGGTGGTTATCTTGAAGATGCTAGCCTGTGTTCCTGATGTGGATAGATAATTCTTGAGGGAGCAGAACAGACCTTGTAACCAGGGAATTGTATTTATGTATTTGCACCCTCCCCCAGGACTGTCACAGAGGACTTCACTTTGTTTTGCCTAATTTGAAACTCTATCAGGTCACAGATGACCTGTAGCCCTCAAAAAACAATGAAAGTAAACAAACAAATGAACAAACAAACAAACAAACAGATGCTACTGAAATGGGAGTGTGTCACAGGGGGTGAGAACCAACAGCAAAGCAGACAGTAACACACTAAATTATGAGAAGTAAAACCAGGAAAGGAATATTTTGAGGTAATAGGGATTTTTAAAAGCAACTGTGTATATGGGGAAATTAGGTCCACATGAATTCTCAGGTCAATAATCATATTCACCACAGACATGAGAAGACAACAAGCTTTCAACTTCCACTGGTCTTTACTGTCAGAACAAACAGGAGATATAAACTAGGCAGAGTGTTAAATGTCTTGGCTCAACCCAAAGGAGTGCCAAGGATTTATACGAGAAGTTCTAGGAGTAATATTTCTTTTCTTATTTTGTTTTTCTCTCCCTTAGACTTTCACTTTTGTTTTCTTCTATCTTCTTTTATTCCTCCTTCCCTTTATATTTTTCTTGCTCTTTTTTCTCAGTTTTTTCCCCTGCTCATCATAATATTCAGTGTCCAATTTTTAACAGAAAATTTAAAAGACTGCAAAAAAACAAAAATATTGTTGAAATATAGGAAAACTAGAAGTGCATAGGAAAGCTGTTCACGAGAAAGTGCAGATTTTTTGTTGGATTTGCTAAATGAATATTTTAAATCAACATTCTTAAATATTCTCATAAGTAAGCCAGCGACAAAGACACACACAGTATCTGAAGAACTATGGCTGTCACTCCTGTGATACTGTACAGGAGGCAGGGATCAAGAATATCTCCAAGAAAATGAAATGCAAAAGGCAAAATGGTTGTTGGAGGAGGCCTTACAAATAGCCATGAAAAGAAGAGGAGCGAAAGGCAAAAGAGAAAAATGAAACATATACCCATGTGACTGCAGAGTTCCAAAGAATAGCTAGGAGAGATAAGAAAGCCTTTCTCAGTGATCAAGTCAAAGAAATAGAGGAAAACAAGAGAATGAGAAAGACTAGAGATCTCTTCAAGAAAATTAGAGATACCAAGTCAACATTTCATGCAAAGATGGGCACAATAAAGGACAGAAATGTTATGGACATAATGGAAGCAGATTATATTAAGAAGAGGTGGCAAGAATACACAAGAGAACTATACAAAAAATCTTCACAATCCAGATACTCACGATAGTGTGACCACTCACCTAGAGCCAGACATCCTGGAATGGGAAGTCAAGTGGGCCTTAGGAAGCATCATTACAAACAAAGCCAGTGGTGGTGATGGAATTCCAGTTGAATTCCCTAAACCTAAAAGATGATCCTGTGAAAGTGCTTCACTCAATATGCCATAAAATTTGGAAAATTCAGCAGTGGCCACAGGACTGGGAAAGGTCAGTTTTCATTCCAATCCCAAAGAAAGGCAATGCCAAAGAATGCTCAAACTACCACACAATTGCACTCATCTCACAGGCTAGCAAAGTAATGTTCAAAATTCTCCAAGGTAGGCTCCAATAGTATGTGAACAGTGAACTTCCAGATGTTCAAGCTGGATTTAGAAAAGGCAGAGGAACCAGATATCAAATTGCCAACATCTGTTGGATCATCGAAAAAGCAAGAACGTTCCAGAAAAACATCTACTTCTGCTTTATTGACTAGGCCAAATCCTTTGACTGTGTGGATCACAGCAAACTGTGGAAAATTCCTAAGGAGATGGGAGTACCAAACCACCTGACCTGCCTCTTGAGAAATCGGTATGCAGGTCAGGAAGAAACAGTTAGACCTGTATATGGAACAACTGACTGTCTGCAAATCAGGAAAGGAGTACATCAAGGCTGTATGTATACTGTCACCCTGTTTATTTAACTTACATGCAGAGTACCTCATGTGAAATGCTGGGCTGGATGAAGTACAACCTGGAATCAAGATTGATGGGAGAATTATCAGTAAGCTCAGATACACAGATTATACCACCCTTATGGCAGAGAGTGAAAAAGAACTAAAGAGCCCCTTGATGAAAGTGAAAGAGAAGAGTGAAGAAGTTGGCTTAAAGCTCAACATTCAGAAAACTAAGATCATGGAATATGGTCCCATCACTTCATGGCAAATAGATGGGGAAACAATGGAAATGGTGACAGACTTCATTTTGGGGGGCTCCAGTATCACTGCAGATGGTGGCTGCAGCCATGGAATTAAAAGACGCTTGCTCCTTGGAAGAAAAGCTATGACCAAACTAGACAGCTTATTAGAAAGCAGAAACATTACTTTGCCAACAAAGGTCCATCTAGTCAAAGCTGTTTTTTCCAGTAGTCATGTATGGATGTGAGAGTTGGACTACAAAGCCAGCTGAGCACCGAAGAATTGATGCTTTGGAACTGTGGTGTTGGAGAAGACTTTTAAGAGTCCCTTGAACTGCAAGGAGATCAGACATGTCAATCCTAAAGAAATCAGTCTTGGATATTCATTTGAAGGACTGATGCTGAAGCTGAAACTCCAATACTTTGGCCACGTGATGTGAAGAACTGATTTGAAAAGACCCTCATGCTGGGTAAGATTGAAGGTGGGAGGAGAAGTGGATGACAGAGGATGAGATGGTTGGATGGCATGGACATGAATTTGAGTAAACTGTGCAAGTTGGTAACGGACAGGGAGGCCTAGCGTGCTGCAGTCCATGGTGTTGCAAACAGTCGGACACGACCAAGCAACTAAACTGAACTGAGCTGAACTGAGTAACAAAGACTGTAAACAATATATGAAGAAATAAAATATCAATAAAGAAATAAAATATTAATAAAGAAATAAGGTTATACAAAGGAATGAGATTAGAGATTCTGGAGTGTAAAAGTAAAATGTTGAAATGAAAATGTTGCTAGAGCTTTTCAACAGATTTGAGAAAATAAGAGGGAAACAAGAAACTCCAAGATATTACAATTATATCAATCAGATGGAGTAGACAGAATGAAAATGAATAAAGAGAACAGAGTTTTAGAATCCTATGGGACACTATCAATCATACCTATATATTCATTGTGAAAGTTCAAGAAGGAAAGATAAAAAGCAACAGAGAGGACATCTGAATAAATAATAACTGAAAAATTCATAGATTTCTTGAATACATGCATCTAGAAAGCCAAGGAGTTCAATGAAGTATAAGTGGGTTAAGCAAAGTAATCCACACAAGTATACATGATCTTTAAACTCTAGAGAGCCAAAAATAAACAGAATCTTGAAAGCATAAAGAAGTGACATCACATACAAAAGCTACTCAATAAGATTAGCAACTGAGTTGTCAATAGGAACATTGAAGGAAATGTTAAAGTGCAGAAAGAAAAACGTTGCCAATCCTCAAGAATAAAGGAGAAATTAAGAATTTCTCAGATAAAAAAGGTTGAAAGGGTTTGTTTCTAGTATAACCTACTTATTAAAACTACTAAAGGAAGTCCTTCAGATGGAAAATAAATCAATAACTTGAAGTCATGTGAAGAAAGTTGAAGCACTGATAGAAGTAACTACACAGGTCAATATAAAAGCCATTTTTTTTTTCGCATATTTTGCTTACTAGCAACTTTTCCCTATGTGATTTATAAGACAAATAATAATTATGTCTTAATGAATTATACTGTATAAAGATATAATCTTTAAAATATTAAAAATTAAAAAGAATATGAAGTTAAAACAACCATGATGTATAATAGAAGTTTTTCATAATATTGAAACTAAGTTAGTACTAATTCAATAATATTTTATATATTTAAGGTGTTTAATTCTCAAAGAAAACATTAAGAAAATAATTTTAATCATGCATAAAATGTTAAAGAAATCAAAACAATGTACTAAAAGGAAATCAAGCACAAAAATAATGAAATGGCTAAATTCAGGACCAAAAAAGATATACAGAATACAAATAGCAAAATAGCCAGAGTCCTTCCAAATAACTACTTTAAAACTAAACAGATTAAACTCACCAGTGGAAAAACTGATACATGAAGGATGTATAAAATTTATGATACAAACTGCAAGCTGTCTACAAAAGACCCACTTTGAGCCAAAAGACACAAATAAGTTGAGTATGAAAGGACTGAATGATACAGCCTAAATAAACAGCAACCAAAAGTGAACTGCAGTGACTGTACTAATATCAGACAAAATAGACTATGTGTGTCAAAAATTGTTAAAAGAGGGAAATAAAATCATACAAAGATAAAAGGAAAATTCATTCAAAGAGAATTATAGAATTCACAAAAAAATAGACCTCCAAAATATATAAATCTAACATTGATGTGATTGAAAATAGAAATTTCTATAATTATTGTTGTTGACTTCAATATCCCATTTTCAATAATGAATAAACCAACAAAAGACCAAAAAGGAAATAGAGGACTTGAACAATATCATACATTAAGTAGTCCTAAAAAAAATATAGACTGGAGTCTTTCCAAAAAGAAAAACACATACTTTATCAAGTATACATAAAACATTTTCCAGGTTAGTAGGCAACAAGTCCACTAAATTTAACAGTGTTGAAATTACAAAAAGCAACTTAACCAAACATGTAGAATACTGAAAGTTAGGTAGGAAGTTAGGCAGGAAAAAGAAAGAGTCACAAATGTGTGGAATTCAACAATACACTCTTAAACGACCAATTTGTCAAAAAAAATAAGTAAAAAAGATATCACTGGATAAGTTAGAAAATAATTTGACACAAATAAATATAAAGAAATAACATATGCAAACTTATGGGATTCAGAAAAAGCAATAATCAGAGGGAAATTTATAGCTGTAACAGCCCAATCACAAACCAAAAACTCACCTCTATATCTTCAGAAAATAGAGAAAATAATAGTGTAATAAAGCAAAGGCCTTCCCAGGTGGTGCTAGTGGCAAAGAATGCCCTGCCAAAGCAGGAGACATAAGAGACATGGCTTTGATCCCTCAGTCAGGAAGATTCCCTGGAGAAGGGAATAGCAACTTGCTTGGAGAATCCCATGGACAGAGAAGCCTGGCAGGCTGCAGTCTATGGGGTCACAAAGAGTCAGATATGACTGAAGCGACTTAGCACACACATGCACACATAAAATAAAAAAAAATAAATTAAAAGCAGAAGGAAATAAAGATTACAGTATATAAAAACACAATAGAAAAACAATAGAGGGAATTATTAAAATTAAAATTTGGGTCTTTGAAAAGAACAAAATTGATTAACTCTTGCTTAGACTGACCAAAGAAGTGAGAGAATATGCAAGTAACTAAAAATTACAAATGAATATAGGGACAATACTAACAATCTTAATAGCCCAAAGGATCGTAAGAGAACACTATGTACTATTGCACAGGGTATTAGTTTTCTAAATGGCTTCCATAACAAAGTATCAAAGACTGGGTAGCTGCACGATAAATTTATTATCTCATGTTTCTGGAGACCAACAGCCTAAAATTACATGTTGTCAGACCCATACTCCCTTGGAAACATGTGGGAGAATTTTCCCTATCACCTTCCTAGCTTCTGGTAGCTTTCTGCCAATCTTTGGCGTTCCTTGGTACCCAGATGTGTGTGCAGGTGCAGTTGCTAAGTCATGTTCAACTCTTTTCCATAGCATGGACTGTAGCCCACCAGGGTCCTCTGTCTATGGGATTTTCCAGGCAAGAACACTGGAGTGGGTTGCCACTTCCTCCTCCAGGGGATCTTATGCATGACTCAAAACCGCTATCCACACATGCATTTTCTGTGTGTCTCTTCACATGCTCTTCTGTGTATGTTTATGCTTGAATTTCTATTTCTGTAAGAACACCAATCATAATAGATGAGGGCCCACTCTAATGACCTCATTTTAACTTAATTACATAAGCAAAGATGTAATTTTCAAATAAACGCCACATTCTGATCAGGGACAAGATGAAGATGTCTGATTTTTGCCACTATATTCCCATTGTACTGGAAGTTCTAGCCAGAGCAATTATCTAACAAAAGAAATAAAACAAAGCGAAGCTGGAAAGTAAAAGGTGAAACTATCTCTATATGTAAGTGACATGATCCTATACATAGGGAAAAACAAGGAGTACACCCACAAAAACATATACTACCAAAACTAATAAACAAATTTGGCAAAGTTGCAGAGTACAAGATCACCACAAACAAGCTGTGCTGGAAATAAACAATTGGAAAGGAAGTTAGAATAATTTCATCTACAAGAGTATTCAAAGGAAAAAAGTATCTAAGAGTAAATTAAGCAATGAAGATTAAAGACTTATACACTGAAAACTGTAAAATAGTGTTGAAATAAAGAATATTCAAGTAAGTGAAAGAAATCTATGTTCAAGGACTGTAAGACTCAATATTGTTAAGATGACAATACAACCCAAACTTCTCTAGAATTTCAATACAGTTTTTACTTAATTTATCAAACACTTATTTCAATGTTTTTTTTTTTAATTTTTTGGCAAAAATTCTCAAACTCATCTGAATTACTATTTGTTTTTACAAATAGCAAAAACAATCTTGAAAATAAGATCTAGGCACTCATACTTTCAGATTTCTAAACTTATGATAAATGTAGTTATCAAGACTCTGTGATACTGCTACAGTGTAGATATGATTCAATGGAACAGAATTAAACTCATATCTATGGCTTAATTATTTTTAACAAGGGTGCCATAACCATTCAATGAGGCAAGAAAATTTCTTCAACAGTGACTCCTGGATAATAGGTAATCCATTTGGAAAAGGATGTTGTTGGATCCCCAATTCACAGTGCATAAAAATTGAATACAGTAAAACTTTTAGGAGAACACAAAGTAGTAAATCTTTATGATCTTGGGCTTTGGAATGGATTTTTAGATATTACACCAAAATCTTGAGCTACAAAAGAGAGAAAAAAAAAAAAAGACAAACTGAACCTCATCAAAATTAAGAATTCTTGAGCCTCAAAGGATATTTTCTAAGAGAGTGAAAAATACAACCTACAGGGCAGGAGAACATATTTGCAAAGCCACATCTGATATGGGTCTAGAAGTGGGAAAAAGCAAGAAAAATGAACTCTCCCCTATAGCTCTAGAGAGTAATTCAGACCTTCAATGTCTTGGGTTTAGCTCAGTGAAATCTACTTCAGATTATTGACATCCAGTAGTGTAATATAATAAGTATGCTTAAAATTTAAGGTGCTAAGTTGGTGATAATATTTTCATTGGCAATAGGGAATTAATAAGCTTCCTAACCAGGTAACATCTGACAGCTATTTTAACCCATGACTTAATCTATGAGTCAAATAGAAATATAATAAGCATATTACATTCAACAATTTACTAGCAAGATAAATGAAGTAGTGCATACAAAATCCTTATCTCCATAACTGGCAACTGGAAGTGTTTAATAAATATTCATTTACTCTGTGAGAGTAATCAAGCATCTACCATGTGTTAACTTCTTTTCTAAGGGCCGATAATACAGAAGGAAATAAAAGGGAAAAAATAATGTTTAATGTTACTTAAATTCTAGTAATAGCTAGTAATTAAGCTTCTCTGTGTCCACCACTTTTCTAAATGTTTTACATGTATTAATTCACACAGTTTTCACAATAACCATATAAGTTCTATTATCATTCCTTCTTTACAGATTAGAAAATTAACTTGCCCAGTGTAAGTAGGAAAGCTAGAATATGAATCCATACTGCTTGTCCTGGAATACATGCCTATAATTACATTTTCCTACCTTGTATTTTACTCTTATTACTGTAATTATATAATTTAATGTTCAATGTGAAGGGCTTGATCATGACATGAGAAAATGTGTTTAGATATATTAAAGAATGAAAACATTGTTTTTTGGAGGGTAAGCTGACAAAAATGATAATGAAAGAAGTTAGCAGTTGAAAAGAACACAGTCACACAAGGTTCACCACTTAATCTATTATTTCAAACAACATGTAGTATATTCAGGATATAAAGATAAAATATTGAGTGACAACTTGATATTTGTACTACACATGACCCTGATATTTAAAAATAACTTTTGAGACCTAGAAGAGCACGTGTAAAGTAAATAGATGGTACTTTAAGATTTGTTGGCTAAATGTTGATAATTTTTTATTAAAGTATTCTTTGTCTTATTTTCATACTTTAATGGCAACATTAGGAAGACAAATATACTCCAAAATATTGAATATGGTTTTCCTTTTTGTTGTGTTTTTGAGGAACTCTACTATTTTCTATCTCTAATATATTTTGTATTTCTGTTCTATTTAGTTCTATCACTCTTCGAGAGGTTACTTTTTTTTTTACTTTTACTTTTCCATCATGTGACTTTTGTTGGCTTCTTTCAATCTTATATCATGTAACTATTTAAGAATATACATCTATGTGTGCAGATGTTTAAACCACATTGAGAGAGTACTTAAAATTTTATGAAAGAAGGGGCACATTAAAACATCTCTCTATCTGGAGACAACAATATATATATTTAAATATTAACTCACTATATATGCTTCTGCATATACAAATATATGCAAACACATTATATCACATATTTTATATATAACCTTATATTAAAAAAACAAGTGTATTGATACTTAAAATAGCTGTTTTTTAATAGTGAAATAAATTGTTTCCTTATATCAATTTTTAAAATTTTTTACAATGAACAATACATTGTACATAATTTTAAAGAAAAAAATGGTTGAAATGTTAACTTGTTGATGAACAATGAACAGTGTTGAGATCAAAGATTTCTACAGAATAACAGCTATTCATTGGCCTTAGCAATGAGTTTGTTGATACATTTATGAGTAGTTTCAGAAAACTATGATGAGTGAGACCATAGTAAGAATTAAAAGGCACTTATATATATATTATTCCACAATAAATTCCTTTTTAAAAAAATTAAAAAGAAAAACATGAAGCAGCAATTTGTAATGAACATTCTTTAAACGTGTGACAAAGAACCCAGGTTCTGAAATTAAGGGAGGTCACAAAGATGATGCTAGTGCTTTTCCAGAGAGGGTTAGATTAGATATATCCTTACGCTGATTTTGGAGAGTGGTTGAAGATACAGATGAGAGGGAATATACTTGACAACTAAGATTTTTGAGGGGGAAAAAGAGTAGATGGTGTTTAGTTCATACATAGAGAGATAGATCTTTTTTGAAAAGGGAATACTTTTATCCAATTAGAAGAGTGAAGACAACTGACATTACAGAAATGAAGAGTGGGACATAGAAATTGATCTATTAAGGAAATACAGAATATGGCATTTTGAAATGTTTATAGACTCAAATACATCTTTTCTTTTGTTCTATAATTTATATATAAGCAGCAGCATGCTTTTATTGATAATTAATTAATGGCCCACGGCAAATCTTGGCTCACAGAAATGTTTTGCTTATGCCTCAGAGAAATTAGAGAATTACAAATGAAAATCTGTATTTCTGCCTCATTTTGAAAAGTTGAAAGTATTATTTTGCTCATTCTAAAAATTTCCATAATAACAATAGCTTTGAAAATCACAAGTCTGGGACAAGTTAAGCTGCTTTGCTTTTGGAGAACCAGATGCCTTATAAGAAATCTACAGCCCTGTGTGGACTGCTCCAATGTCCGCTGCACACCACTGCATTCTACTTCTTAAAACTTCCGTAATCCCTTCTCAAATATGTAAGCATAAAGAACCTTGGAAACTATCAGTTATATTAATAAAAAGGATGCCCACTGGTGAGACAGCAAAGGAACACAATTGCTCTCATCCCAAGAAATCAATACCTGATGTGTGGCCATGTGGAGAGAGGGCCAATTACCTGCCCCTTTGATGAGACACTTATATCTCAAAGCTGAGTTCAGAAAAGCCAACATCTCCCATGAACTTTGTGCATAGTCATACTGATAAGTTTTTAAGGCTGAAGTGTACATTAGCAATAAGAGTTATCTTTGGACTCAAGTTCCAAATTATGGAAAAGCAATGTTAGATATATCTTCTTATATAGTTGCCTATTTCCCTTTTGTTTTGTTTTTAGTGATATTTTAACAGAAGCTTAGAAATGACTATGTCAGGGCTCAGTATGCCAAAGTAATGTCATTTCACCTAAGTATAGCTCAGTAATAAAGAATCTCCTGCAATGCAGGAGAGGTAGGCTCAATTCCTGGGTTGGGAAGATCCCCTGGAGGGGGAAATGGCAACCTGCTCCATTATTCTTGCCTGAGAAATCCATGGACAGAGGAGACTGGTGGGCTACAGTTCATAGAGTCGCAAGAGTCAGACACGACTTAGCAACACCAGTACCACCACCACCACTGAGACTATATTTCTTACCAGTTTAGCCTCTCTTTTTCCATCTAGGTGTTCTGTGCCCCCTATTTCTCATAGTGAAATACATGAATAAGGAAAAGGTATGGAGTGGGGCTTATGGAGAGATATGTGTGATGTGGTAGAAGAGAGGGAGGGAGAAGAAGAGAGGGAGAAAGAGAGAAATGTGAATGGGTTCTTGCAACCTAATAATATAACACATTTATTTTCCCAGATGATGGATCTGAAAAATAAAAACAACTTTTGCAACAGGAAATCTTTTTTTGCACAATACCTATGCTCGGGCTGGAAAGAGAAGAATGCTTAGTGGACTATGAAAGAAAAGGGCTCTAGATCCAGGGAAGTGAGATAAATCCCTGAGGACTTTGAGAGAAATGGAGAAACTATCACAAGATGATTAGTCCTTAGACCTGGGAGTCCATCCCCAGCACTTGCTAGCCAGGTCAGCTCCCACAAGAACTTCCTATTCATGACAACACTTAAACCATAGGAATCCAAGAAGTTACCTGGATTATTTTACAGTTGGCCTCTAGTTCAAAGCAGATCATCTATCACCTGCTGAATATTTAATCTACTCTGCCAGGCCTTAACACCTGAGCCCCCTTCTACTTATTCAATGTATTAAACAATCTTTTATCCCCAAGGACATGTAATAAGCCCCTCAAAAAAGGGAATGGGTACCTAGACATTTACCACTACACTCAGAATACCACTCCCAATTCTCAACCAATAATTAAGTACTCCAAAATCGGGAAGAATAATCCCCAGGTTCATGTCTACTTCCCAAGCCAGTATCAGGGTCAAACTGATTGGAAAACTTTCTCAGAACTGGTACAGATAAAATTCATACTTTTGTCATACAAGTTGAAGAAACTGGATATAATCCTGAAAGCAATTGGTAGTGCTTGTTGTGCTTTAAATGAGAGATTAGAATTTTAGGAATATTGCTGTGACTAGTGTAGAAATGGAGATAGGAAATGAGATTAGGTGACAGTCTATGTAGCATAAATACCTAGAGGAAAAGTTGTTAAAAATTTAATTGACTTGGAACAAGGTGCTTAATTTCTTGGAATTTAATTATAAAATGAAAATAATACTAGACGTACAATTATGTTGTGAGATTTCACTTGATGTTTCCTAAGACCATCTGAAATTGTGAAACTACATAATAAAAAGCTTCTACCACCTAAGTGTTGATTTCCTAAGAGTAGGAAGTGCATCATGGTCATGAGTGGAGAGTTCTGACAAAATGTGGTCCACTGGAGAAGGGAATGGCAAACCACTTCAGTATTCTTGCCTTGAGAACCCCATGAACAGTATGAAAAGGCAAAAAAATAGGATAAAGAAAGATGAACTTCTCAGCTCAGTAGGTGCCCAATATGCTACTGGAGAAGAGTGGAGAAATAATTCCAGAAAGAATGAAGAGGCGTAGTTAAAGCAAAAACAATGCCCAGCTGTGGATGTGACTGGTGGTGGAAGTAAAGTTTGAGGATGTAAAGAGCAATTTTGCATAGGAACCTGGGATGTTAGGTCCATGAATCAAGGCAAATTGGAAGTGGTCAAACAGGAGATGACAAGAGTGAACACTGACATTTTAGAAATCAGTGAAATAAAATGGACTGGAATGGGTGAATTTAACTCACATGACTATTTTTTCTACTACTATGGGCAAGAATCCCTTAGAAGAAATGGAGTACCCATCATAGTAAACAAGAGTCCAAAATGCAGTATTTGGATGCAATCTCATAAATGACAAAAGGATCTCTGTTCATTTCCAAGGCAAACCATTCAATATCACAGGAATCTAAGTACATGCCCCAACAAATAATGCTGAATAAGCTGAAGGTGAATGGTTCTATGAAGACCTACAAGACCTTCTAGAACTAACACCCAAAAAAGATGTATTTTTCATTATAGGGGACTGGAATTCAAAAGTTGGAAGTCAAGAAATACCTGGAGTAATGAGCAAATTTGGCCTTGTTGTACAGAATGAAACAGGGCAAAGGCTAATAGAGTTTTGCCTAAAATGCGCTGGTCATAGCAAACAGCCTCTTCTAAAAACACAAGGGAAGACTCTACACATGGACATCACCAGATGATCAATACGAAAATCAGATTGATTATATTGTTTGCAGCCAAAGATGGAGAACCTCTATACAGTGAGAAAAACAAGACCAGGAGCTAACCCTGGCTTGGACCATGAACTCCTTAATGCCACAGACTTAAATTGAAGAAAGTAGGGAAAACCACTAGACCATTCAGGTTGAACAAATCACATATCTTACAACTATACAGTGGAAGTGATAAATAGATTCAAGGGATTAGATCTAATAGACAGAGTGCCTGAAGACCTATGGACAGAAGTTCATAGCATTGTACAGGAGGCAGGGGTCAAAATCACTCCCAAGAAAAAGAAATGCAAAAAGGCAAATTGGTTGTCAGAGAAGGCCATAAAAACAGCTAAGAAAAGAAGAGAAGTAAAAGGCAAAGGAGAAAAGGAAATATATATTCATCTGAGTACAGAGTTCCAAAGAATAGAAAGGAGAGATAAGAAAGCCTACCTTACTGATCAATGTTAAGAAAGAGAGTAAACAAATAGAATGGGAAAGACTAGAGATCTCTTCAAGAAAATTAGAGATGCCAAAGGAACATTTCATGCAAAGAAGGGCACAATAAAGGATAGAATGGTATGGACCTAGCAGAAGCAGAGGATATTAAGAAGAGGTAGCAAGAACACACAGAAGAACTATTAAAAAAAAGATCTTCATGACTCAGACAACCATGTTGGTGTGATCACTCATCTAGAGCAAGACATTTGGGAGTGCAAAGTCAAGTGGGCTTTAGGAAGCATCACTACAGAGTTAGTGGAGGTGATGGAATTCCAGTTGAGCTTTTTCAAATCCTAAAAGATGATGCTGTGAAAGTGCTGCACTCAATATGCCAGCAAATTTGGAAAATTCAGCAGTGGCCACAGGACTGGAAAAGATCAGTTTTCATTCCATTCCCAAAGAAAGGCAATGTCAAAGAATGCTCACAATACTGCACAACTGCACTCATCTCACACACTAGCAAAGTAATGCTAAAATTCTCCAAGGCAGGCTTCAACAGTATGTGAACCATAAGCTTCCAGATGTTCAAGCTGAATTTAGAAAAGGTAGAGGAACCAGAGATCAAATTTCCAGGATCCATTGGATCATCAGAAAAGCAACAGAGTTCCAGACAAAACATCTACTTCTGTTTTATTGACTATACCAAAGCCTTTGACAGTGTGGATCACAACAAAGTGTGGAAAATTCTTCAAGAGGTGGGAATACCAGACCACCTGAACCAGTCTCCTGAGAAAGCTGTAGGCAGGTCAAGAAGCAACAGTTAGAACTGGACATGGAACAACAGACTGGTTCCAAATCTGGAAAGGAGTATGTGAAGTCTGTATATTGTCACCCTGTTTATTTAACTTATATGCAGAGTACCTCATGAGAAATGGTGGGCTGGATGAAGCACAAATTGGAATCAAGAATTCCAGGAGAAATATCAATAACCTCACATATGCAGATGACACCACCCTTATGGCATAAAGCAGAGAAGAACTAAAGAGCCTCTTGATGAAAGTGAAAGAGGAGAGTGAAAAAATTTACTTAAAACTCAACATTCAGAAAACTAAGATCATGGCATATGGTCCCATAATTTCATGGCAAATAGATGGGGAAACAGTGGAAACAGTGACAGACTTTTTTTTTGGGTGGGGAGGGGGCTCCAAAATTACTGCAGATGGTGCCTGCTGTCATGAAATTAAAAGACACTTGCTCCTTGGAAGAAAAGTTATGACCAAGATAGACAGGATATTAAAAAGCAGAGACATTACTGTGCCAATGAAGGTCCATCTAGTCACAGCTATGGTTTTTCCAATAGTCTTGTATTGATGTGAGGGTTGGACTATAAAGAAGGCCGAGCACTGCAGAATTGATGCTTTTGAACTGTGGTGTTGGAGAAGACTCTTGAGAGTCCCTTGAACAGCAAGGAGATCCAACCAGTCCATCCTAAAGGAAATCATCCTGAATATTCATTGGAAGGACTGATGCTGAAGCTGAAACTCCAATACTTTGGCCACCTCATGTGAAGAATTGACTAATTTGAAAAGACCCTGATGCTGGGAAAGATTGAACACAGGAGAAGGGGACCACAGAGGATGACATCATCGAATCATCAGACATGAGTTTGAATAAACTCCGGGAGTTGGTTACAGACATGGAGGCCTGGGGTGCTGCAGTCCGTGGGGTCATAAAGAGTTGGACACGACTGAGTTCTACTGAGATTGAACTCTGCTGAACTGAAGGGAGTGCATCTAAGCTCATATTAAGCACATAAATGCTTTTCAATAATTGATGAATATCTATGTGTTTAATATTAACTAATACCATACTGTTTAAAATAGGCTCAGTTACCATGAGCTTCTAAAATTTGTTAAAAGTTTTTATTTCTTGGTACAGTTGACCCTTGAACAACACAGGCTTGAATTTCATGGTTCTACTTTGCGTGTTTATTGTTTTTCAATGGTAAATACGACAATACCACATAACTCACGGTTGACTGGGTCTACAAATGCAGAAACAGACATATGAAATAAGAGTGGATATTGACAAACCAGGAACACAAAAGGTAGACTATAAACTACACACAGATTTTGGATTGTGCATAACTTCTGGTGGCTCAAAAGTTAAAGCATATAAATTACACACAGATTTTGGATTGTACATAGGGCTGACATGTCTAACCCCACATTGTCAAGGGACAGTAGAATTCAATGGTTTTTCATAAGAATTTATAATCTAGAGCACATACTTGACTGTATAATTAAAGAAGACATGAGGAAGATAGTAAACTCTGGGACTCTTCTTTGATGCTTAAATACATGATGTGCACACACCTAAGATAAAATGGAAGATGCATAAATGGAAAGAACTTGTTCATTGGTAAATGTAACTCCCAAAATATCAATGTGCTGAATGTCATAATCATTTTAATTCTAATATATAGCAATTAATCAATTTTCCCATAATGCTTAAATTTTCATACAGTTAGATAATAAATGAATTTACTGTCATCCCCTAAGTTAATCTTGTTTTAATGCTCTATCTTTCAAGCTTGGATGAAAACTTCCTTTTGGAATAAAAGAAATGTTTTACAAAACTTAAGGAGTATTATTTGTTATGTCTATTATTTGAAAAGGCAGCTTTTCAAGAGCATACTCCTTAAGTAGATTTTAAAGTATGACTGTATCTATATAGGAAACACAATGAAACTCATTGACCATTTAATCCAAAACTCATTTTTTGCAGATGGACCATAACTTAGAAATAGCAGTTCATTACCAATAACTGTGACAATGTCTTAAAAGAAATTCCCCACATGCAGAATATATTAAGTTTCAAGGACAGAAATTTCTTAAGTCTAAACTATGGGTACCTCTTTAAATTAATGAATATGTATTTAATTTTATAAAAATAGATTTGTGCACTAGTGATGTTATTTTATTCTATGCAAGTCAAATATTCTTTCAAATAATAAACAAACCACAGGTATATTTAATAGAGGAAAAATTCCTTAAAATATTTATTCTCTAGTTACTATTTGTATACTGTCTAATAGGGAGTCAACATAGTGATTAAAAATACAGACATATTCAGGGACACAAGTCATCTACTAATTTCTGTTCTCACTGCTAAAGTGATAATAGCAATATTCTTTTCATGAAATTATTAGCAAGATAAAATAAGTTTCTATATATAATCCTTCAAATAGTGTCATATACATGAATAACTTCATAAAAATAACCTATGATTATTACTAATGGTTTATTTAACACAATCAATTACATCACAGACACTTTCACAAATCCAGTAGTAAAACTGGGGAAAGAGCTCATGAAACCAATGAATGTTAATGTCATGTGCCATGAAAATTAAGCAGACATCCTATGGCAGACAAATGTGCATGCTAATTATTATCAGTAAACTTAATAAAGCTTCAGTATTCTAGCTAACTCACTGTGAAGGAAGTTCATCGGTCTGACCTTGAAAAATATCTTGACTCCACAGTGTCACACAATGGCTTTTCCATTCCAACTGTGGTGTACCTATGATTTTGTTTGGCATAAAGTAGTTTATGGTGAAGGTTTTAATGGGAAAACAGCATATAATTTCATGTTTAGCTTTCTCTTACCGATTTCAACTCAACTCCTCTCATCTTCAATCTTTCCCAGCATCAGGGTCTTTTCCAATGAGTCAGTTCTTCCTCCAAGTGGCCAAAGTATTGGAACTTCAGCTTCAGCATCAGTCCTTTAAGTGAATATTCAGAACAGATTTCCTTTAGGGTGACTAGTTTAAACTCCTTGCAGTCCAAGGGACTCTCAAGAGTCTTCTCCAACATTACAGTTAAAAATTATCAATTTTTCAGAGTTCAGCCTTCTTTTATGGCCCAGGTCTCATATCCATACATGACTTGTGGGGAAAAAAAACAAAACAAAACATAGCTTTGACTAGATGGACCTTTGTTGGCAAAGTAATGTCTCTGCTTTTTAATATGCCGTTTATGTTTGCAATAGTTTTTCTTCAAAGGAAAATGCATCTTTCAATTTCATGGCTGCAATCACCATTTGGAGTGATTTGGAACCCAAAATTAAAGTAATGTTTCCATTCACTGTTTCCATTGTTTCCCCATCTATTTGCCATGAAGTAATGGGAACAGATGCCAAGATCTTAGCTTTCTGAATGTTGAGTTTTAAGTCAATTTTTTCACTTTCCCCTTTCACTTTCTTTCTTTTTTTTTTTTTTTTGTGGTGATTAATTTTTTGACACTTTCCATTTGTGCTTCGAGTTTTGTTTGTCCTGAAGTATCACATTGCTTCCCCAGGTAGTAATCACAGTACCCATGAAAAGTACTATGAGTATAAAAAGCCTTTGCTCAAACATTTAGTCATAGACCTGGAAGCATTAAAGATAATAAATAACTTTCTTATTGATCAGATTTGTGTTCCAAAGTGATAAAGTTTCTTTTGCTTTTTAACAAATCTTTTAGATCAGTTAATACTGGCAACCTTAAACTAGGTGGCATGTACATTTTTTTTTTCTTTTTTTCTTTTTTTTGGATTTACATGTATTCCCCATCCTGGTTCCCCCTCCCACCTCCCTCTCCACCCAATCCCTCTGGGTCTTCCCAGTGCACCAGGCCCGAGCACTTGTCTCATGCACACAACCTGGGCTGGTGATCTGTTTCACCCTAGATAATATACATGTTTCGATGCTGTCCTCTTGAAACATTCCCACCCTCGCCTTCTCCCAGAGTCCACAAGTCTGTTCTATACATCTGAGTCTCTTTTTCTGTTTTGCATATAGGGTTATCATTACCATCTTTCTAAATTCCAAATATATGTGTTAGTATACTGTAATGGTCTTTATCTTTCTGGCTTACTTCACTCTGTATAATGGGCTCCAGTTTCATCCATCTCATTAGAACTGATTCAAATGAATTCTTTTTAGTGGCTGAGTAATATTCCATGGTGTATATGTACCACAGCTTCCTCATCCATTCGTCTGCTGATGGGCATCTAGGTTGCTTCCATGTCCTGGCTATTATAAACAGTGCTGCAATGAACATTGGGGTGCACGTGTCTCTTTCAGATCTGGTTTCCTCGGTGTGTATGCCCAGAAGTGGGATTGCTGGGTCATATGGCAGTTCTATTTCCAGCTTTTTAAGAAATCTCCACACTGTTTTCCATAGTGGCTGTACTAGTTTACATTCCCACCAACAGTGTAAGAGGGTTCCCTTTTCTCCACACCCTCTCCAGAATTTATTGCTTGTAGACTTTTGGATAGCTCCCCTTTCACTTTCTTCAAGAGGCTCTTTAGCTCTTCTTCACTTTCTAACATAAGGGTGGTGTGATCTGCATATCTGAGGTTATTGATATTTCTCCCAGCAATTTTGTTTCAAGCTTATGCTTCATCCAGCCTGGCATTTCACATGTTGTACTCTGCATATAAGTTAAATAAGCAGGGTGACAATATACAGCCTTGCTGCACTCCTTTACTGATTTGGAACCAGTCTATTGTTCCATGACCAGTTCTAAGTATAACTTCTTGACGTGCATACAGATTTCTCAGGAGGCAGGTCAGGTGGTCTGCTATTCCATCTCTTGAAGAATTTTCCACACTTTGTTCTGATCCACAGAGTCAAAGGCTTTGGAATAGTCAATAAAGTAGAAGTAGATATTTTTCTGGAACTCTGCTACTTTTTCAATGATCAAACGGAGGTTGGCAATTTGATCTCTGTTTCCTCCGCCTTTTCAAAATCCAGGTTGAACATCTGGAAGTTCACGGTTCAGATACTGTGAAACCTGCCTTGGAGAATTGTTAGCATTATTTTGCTAGTGTGTGAGATGATTGCGATTGTGTGGTAGTTTGAACAATCTTTAGCATTGCCTTTCTTTGTTGATTTGAATGAAAACGGACCTTTTCCAATCCTGTGTCCACTGTTGAGTTTTCCAAATTTGCTGGCATATTGAGTGTAGCACTTTCACAGCATCATCTTTTAGGATTTGAAATAGCTCAACTGGAATTCCACCACCTCCACTAACTTTGTTTGAATTGATGCTTCCTAAGGCCCACTTGACTTTGCATTCTGGCTAAGTCTGGCTCTAGGTGACTGATTACACCATCCAGGTTAAGTGGGTCATGAAGATCTTTTTTGTATAGTTCTGTGTATTATTGCCAACTCTTCTTAATATCTTCTGCTTCTGTTAGGTCCATACTATTTCTGCCATTTATTGTGTCCATCCTTGCATGAAATCTTCCCTTGGTATCTCTGATTTTCTTGAAGAGATCTCTAGTCTTTCCCATTCTATTATTTTCCTCTATTCCTTTGCCTTGATCACTGGGGAAAGCTTTCTTATCTCTCCTTACTATTCTTTGGAACTCTGCATTTAAATGGGTATATGTTTCATTTTCTCCTTTGCCTTTTGCTTCTCTTCTTTTCATAGCTGTTTGTAAGGCCTCCTCCAACAACCATTTTGCCTTTTTTATTTCTTCTTCTTCTTGCGGATGGGTTTATTCACTGCCACCTGTACAATGTTATGAACCTCTGTCCATAATTCTTCAGGCACTCTATCAGATCTAATATCTTTCATCTATTTGCCACTTCCACTGTATATTGGTAAGGGATTTGATTTAGGTCATATCTGAATGGTCTAGTGGTTTTCCCTATTTTCTTCAATTTAAATCTGAATTTTGCTTTAAGGAGTTCATGATCTGAGCCAGGGTCAGCTCCCAGTCTTGCTTTTGCTGAATCTATAGAGATTCTCCATCCACAGCTGCAAAGGTATAATCAATGTGATTTTGGTATTGACCATCTGGTGATGTTCACGTGTAGAGTCATCTCTTGTGTTGCTTGCTGGAAAACGGTGCTTACTATGACCAGTGCATGGTAGGCAAAACTCTGTTAACCTTTGACCTGCTTTGTTTTCTATTTTAAGGCCAAATTTGCCTGGTACTCCAGCATCTCTTGACTTCCTACTTTTGCATTCCAGGCCCCTATGATGAAAATGACATCTTTTATGGGTATTAGTTCTAGAAAGCCTTGTAGATCTTCATAGAACTGTTCAACTTCAGCTTATTCAGCATTATTTGTTAGGGCATGTACTTGGATTCCTATGATATTGAATGGTTTGCCTTGGAAATGAACAGAGATTCTTCTGTCATTTTTGAGATTGCATCCAAATACTGCATTTTGGACTCTTTTGTTTACTATGATGGGTACTCCATTTTTTCTAAGGGAGTCGTGCCCACAGAAGTAGGTTATAATGGTCATCTGAGTTAAATTCACCCATTCCAGTCCATTTTATTTCACTGATTTCTAAAATGTCAGCGTTCACTCTTGTCATCTCCTGTTTGACCATTTCCAATTTGCCTTGATTCATGGACCTAACATCCCAGGTTCCTATGCACAAGTGCTATTTACAGCCTCAAACTTACCTCCGCCACCAGTCATATCCACAACCAGGTATTGTTTTTGCTTTGGCTCTGTCTCTTCATTCTTTCTGGAGTTATTTCTCCACTGATCTCAGTAGCATTTCGGGCACCTACCAACCTGGGCAGTTCATCGTTCAGTGTCCTATCTTTTTGCCTTTTCATGCTGTTCATGGCATTCTCTAGGCAAAAATACTGAAGTGGTTTGCCATTCCCTTCTCCAGTTGACCACATTTTGTCAGAACTCCCCACCGTGGGTCTATCTTGGCTGGCCCTACACAGCATCACTCATAGTTTCATTGAGTTAGCAACACTGGGGTCCATGTGATCAGTTTGGTCAGTTTTCTGGGATTGTGGTTTTCATTCTCTCTCTCCTCTGATGGATAAGGATAAGGGGCTTACAGAAGCTTCCTGATGGGAAAGACTGACTGAGGGGGAAACTGGGTCTTGTTCTGATGTGCAGGGCCATACTCAGTAAATTTTTAATTCAATTTTCTCTTGGTGGGCAGGGCTGTGTTCCCTCCCTGTTGTTTGGCCTGAGGCCAAACAATGGTGGAGGTAATGAAGATAATGGTGACTTCCTTCAAAAGGTCCCATGGTTAAATAACTTAGATTAAGAAAATAGGTGATACTTATACTATTCAGTTAGTTCAGTTCAGTTCAGTTCAGTCGCTCAGTCTGTCCGACTCTTTGCAACCCCATGAATTGCAGCACGCCAGGCTTCCCTGTCCATCACAAACTCCCAGAGTTTACTCAAACTCATGCCCATCGAGTCAGTGATGCCATCCAACCATCTTATCCTCTGCCGCCCCCTTCTCCTTCTGCCCCCAATCCCTCCCAGCATCAGGGTCTTTTCCAATGAGTCAACTCTTCGCATGAGGTGGCCAAGGTATTGGAGTTTCAGCTTCAGTATCAGTCCTTCCAATGAACACCCAGGACTGATCTCCTTTAGGATCGACTGGTTGGATCTCCTTGCAGTCCAAGGGACTCTCAAGAGTCATCTCCAACACCACAATTCAAAAGCATCAATTTTTCGATGCTCAGCTTTCTTCACAGTCCAACTATCACATCCATACATGACTACTGGAAAAACCATAGCCTTGACCAGATGAACCTTTGTTGGCAAAGTAATGTCTCTGCTTTTTAATATGCTATCTAGGTTGGTCAAAACTTTCCTTCCAAGGAGTAAGTGTCTTTTAATCTCATGGCTGCAGTCACCATCCACAGTGATTTTGGAGTCCCAAAAAATAAAGTCTGACACTGTTTCCACTGTCTCCCCATCTATTTCCCATGAGGTGATCGGACCAGATGCCATGATCTTAGTTTTCTGAATGTTAAGCTTTAAGCCAACTTTTTCACTCTCCTCTTTCACTTTCATCAAGAGACTATAGGTTAACTAATTGGGGTAAACATAGAAGAAAAAAAAATTAATGCTCAATGAGGAGTTATTAATGAAAGTAGGGATTTCCTAAAAGAAACTAAAATCAAATGTTTTAAGGTGATTCAAGTACTCAGTTTCCAGTGTGTAGGGTGGGGGGTACAGAAATTTCTCCCCACCACCATTAACCATGTCTCTGATACCACCTTGGAATCCTATAAATCAAATCAATAAAAACTCCAGAAATAAACACATGGCACCTCTGGTCACTTAATCTATGACAAAGAAGACAATAATATACAATGGAGAAAAGATACTCTCTTCAATAAGTTGTGCTGGGAACATTCGGCAGCTACATGCAAAAGAGTGATTGCCTGAAGAACTATGGACAGAGTTTCATAACATTGTACAAGAGGTGTTGATCAAAACCATCCCCAAGAAAAAGAAATGCAAAAAGTCAAAATGGTTGTCAGAGGAGGCCTTACAAATAGCTGAGAAAATATGAGAAGCTAAAGGAAAAGGAGAAAAGGAAAGATATACCCATTTGAATTCACAGTTCGAATGAATAGCAAGGAGAGATAAGAAAGTATTCCTAAGTGATCAGTGCAAAGAAATAGAGGAAAACAATAGAATGGGAAAGATTAGAGAGCTCTTCAAAAAAAATTAGAGATACCAAGGGAACATTTCATGCAAAGATGGGCTCAATAAAAGATAGAAATGGTATGGACCTAACAGAAGCAGATGATATTAAGAAGAGGTGACAAGAATACCCAGAAGTATACAAAAAAGATCGTCATGACCCAGATAATCACGATGGTGTGATCACTCACCTAGATCCAGACATCCTGGAATGGAAAATCAAGTGGGCCTCAGGAAGTATCACTACAAACAAAGCTAGTGAAGGTGATGAAATTCCAGCTGAGCTATTTCAAATCCTAAGTGATGATGCTATGAATGTGCTGCACTCAATATGTCAGCAAATTTGCAAAACTCACCAGTGGACATAGGACAGGAAAGGTCAGTTTTCAATCTAGTCCCAAAGAAAGGCAATGCCAAAGAATGCTCAAACTACCGCACAATTGCACTCATCTCACACTCTTGCAGTGTAATTCTCAAATTTCTCCAAGACAGGTTTCAACAGTATGTGAACAGTGAACTTTCAGATGTTCAAGCTGGATTTAGAAAAGGCAGAGGAACCAGAGATCAAATTGCCAACATCCACTAGGTCATAGAGAAAGCAACAGAGTTCCAGAATAATACCTACTTCTGCTTCTTTGACTAGGCTAAAGCCTTTGACTGTGTGGATCACAACAAATTCTGCAAAATTCTTCAAGGGCTGAAATACCAGACCACCATACCTGCCTCCTAAGAAATTTGTATGCAGGTGAAGCAGTAGCAGTTAGACATGGATCAACAAACTAGTTCCAAATCAGGAAAGGAGTACATCAAGGCTGGATAGTGTCACCCTGCTTATTTAACTTATATGCAGAGCACATCATGTGAAGTACTGGGCTGGATGAAACACAAGCTGTCATCAAGATTGCTGGGAGTAATATCAATAACCTCAGATATGCAGATGGCACTACACTTATGTCAGAAAGCAAAGAGGAACTAAAGGTCCACTTGATGAAGGTGAAAGAAGAGATTGAAAAATCTGACTTAAAACTTAACTTTCAAAAAACAAAGATGATGGCATATGGTTCAATCACTTCATGGCAAATAGATGGGGAAACGATGTAACCAGTGAGCTGGTGATGGACAGGGAAGCCGAGTTGCTGCAATCCATGCTATTGCAAAGAGCTGGACATGACAGAGCGACTGAACTGATACCATGGAGAAAAGATAGTCTCTTCAATAAGCTGTGCTGGAAACATTGGGTAGCTACATGTAAAAGAGTGAAATTAAAACATTCTGTAACACCACACATAAAAATAAACTCAAAATGGAAAACTGGATACTATAAAAGTCCTAGAGGCAAACACATAGGCAGAACACTCTTTGACATAAATCACAGCAGTATCTTTTCCAATCTACTTTCTAGAGCAATAGAAATAAAAAAAACATATACAAATGAAACCTAATTAAACTTAAGTAAAAGCTTTTGCATTACAAAGCAAATGATAAATAAAACAAGAAAAGTATCTACAAAATGGTGGACCATATTTG
Source organism: Odocoileus virginianus (assembly GCF_023699985.2). Lineage (NCBI taxonomy): Eukaryota > Metazoa > Chordata > Mammalia > Artiodactyla > Cervidae > Odocoileus > Odocoileus virginianus. Next base: position 68,558,725 of record NC_069684.1, read on the forward strand.
CAAATGATACAACTGCAATGAACTAATATCCAATATATAGAAACAGCTTGTGTAGCTCAATAAAAAAACAACCCAATCAAATAATGGGTATAAAATCTAGTTAGACATTTTTCCAAAGAAGATACACCAATGGTCAAAAGGCACATGAAAAGATGCTGAATGCTGCTAGTAAATAGGGATATACAAATGAAACTATCCTAAGCATCATCTCACATTGTTCAGAAGGTCCATTACCAAAAAGTCTACAAATAATAAATGTTTGAAATGGTATGGGGGAAAAAAAGGAATGTTGGTGAGAATGCAAACTGGTACAGCCACTATGGTGAATGGTATGGAGGTTCTTTTAAAACCTAAGAATAGAGTTACTATGTGATCCTGCAATCCACTCCTGGGCATATATACAGAGAAAAACATATTCTAAAATGACATATGCACCCCATTGTTCACTGAAGCACTATTTATGATAGCCATAACATGGAAGCAACCTAAATGTCCATCTACAGATGAAGGGATAGAGAATATGTGGTATACATATATAATGGAAAGCTACTCAGCCATAAAACATAATGAAATAATGTGCTTTTCAGCAATATGAATGGACATAGAGATTATCATGCTATGTAAAGTAAGCCAAAGACAAATATCATATGATATTGTTTATATGTGGAATCAAAAAAATGGGTTAAAAATGAACTTACACACAAGATAGAAATACTCTCACAGACATAGAAAACAAACTCATAGTTACCAAAAGGGAAAGGCAAGGAGGGAGCTATAAATTAGGAGTTTGGAGTTAATATATACATAGTATTATCTATTAAAAAAAAGTACCTACTAATTAAAAGTACCTATTTAAAAAAAAACCAAGGACCTACTGTATAGCACAGAGAACTATATTCAATATTTTTTAGTATAAGGAAAAATAACCTTAGCATAAGGAAAAATAAATAATATATAGATATAAATATAGATATATTTGTGTGTGCCAGGTGGTGATTGTGGTAAAGACACTACCTGCCAACACGGGAGACATAAGAAATGTGGGTTCAATCCCTGGGTTGGGAAGATCCCCTCAAAAAGGGCATGACAACTCATTTCAGTAATCTTGGCTGGAGAATAGCATAGACAGAGGAGCCTGATGGGTTACAGTCCACAGGGTCACAGAGTTAGACATGACTGAAGAGACTTAGCATGCATGGATGAGACGTATTCATATCTATCTATATCTGAATCACTGTGCTGTATATCTGAAACAAATACAGCATTGTAAATAAATGATACTTCAATAAAAATTACTTAATAAATTTTAGACTTATTAAGGTCAGTTGATAAAAAACTGTTAATAAATTCAATTTCCTTAATGTATACACAAATGAGGTATATTTGTCTACATTAATGAAATGTATATATTGGATATTAGTTTGAATGAATGACAATTACTTTAATTAAATATTGTTTTATGGATGAATATTGACAGTTCCCCTCTGGGTCTCTGCTGTCTAGTGTATTACTGATGGTTGTAAATGCCAACTTTCCTCATCTACTGAGTATCTGACTTTCCTTCTTAGAGTTAAGAAAAAAAATTTTCTCTCTTCATCTCTATCTATAGTGTTTCATATCCTTAAATGTACTTAAAAATATATTTTTTTCTCCTTTTTTAATTCTTGTCTATTTTTTGAAAATTTTCACATCATTCTTATTGTAGAAACATGAAGAGGTAGAAGGTGGGTGGGCTCATGACCAAACTGCAAACAGAAAGTAAAGTTACTGGTTGAGTGTTCACATACAGGATAGCTAAAAACAGGTCATGTCTGCAAACTAATCATTGAATCTTGAGTACCAGTCTATAAACATTAGGATTTACAAACCAGTGGTAGTGTGCTATTTTGGGGAAATTCAATAATAGAATTTTTCTTTGAGTGATGCATTTAAGGTCATGCTATATAATAAAATTTTGTTAGAAGTCAGAATAGTAAGTATCTTTGAGGTTTGGGGGACAGAGAGTAACTGTATAAGATTACTAGACAAGACCTTAAGGAGACAAATTCTATTATGGATTTGGGAGCTGGTTTAATAAATTTGCTCTGTGTGTGTGTCTCCTCAGTCCTGTCAAACTCTTTGGGACCCCACAGACTATAGCCCACTAGGCACTTCTCTTCATGGGGTTTTCCAGGAAAGAATACTAGAGTGAATTGCCATTTCCCACTCCAGGGGATCATCCCAACCCAAGGATGGTACTGTGGCTTCTTGTGTCTCCTGCATTGGCAGATGGATTGTTTAACAGTTGTGCCACCTGGGAAACTCTCATTCTGTTTGTATTTACAATTTCATACTTAGTATAGTTACACTTTTCTGAGTGAATCTTTACATCAGTAAAAAGTTTAAGGTCCTATATTCATGCTTTATTATCCAAGAGTATAAGCACTGCCTTTATTTTTATATAGATTAATTTATAAATTATATTTATTAAATAATAATTCTTTGTTAAAATGGAAAGGGTTTCATTATTTTTATAATTGTTACTGTAGTCTTTGTAATCAATTATTTAAAAGATATTTTATAGTTTATTTCTGGTCATAAACTTTATTAAACAAACTACCATGAATTAAGAAAACCAATTAACAGATCAACACCATATGAAGGAACAAGAAACAATTATAAAACATTAGTATCACATTAGGTAGACATTTCACAGAATTTCAAATTTAGTATATGTTTGGTGATTATGTTTAGTGTTGGAGAGGAGTTTATTAAGATTTTTCAAGAGTAAGGAAATTATATTATATCTCTTCCCTTGTGTCTCAAGAGAAAAGACCATTTTTAAAAGATTAGATTGTATTCGTATTTTCAGCAATTTGCTAATTCAGGAAAAAAGAAGTGGTTAATTCATTATTTTCCCCAGTGGACAAGTTGATTGAATTTTAAATTAGTGCATTTAAGTTAATATCCCTCTCACACATGCAAACACCTTGTTCTCAGTCCTGAATATTCATTGGAAGTACTGATGCTGAAGCTGAAACTCCAATATTTTGGCCACCTGATGCGAAGAACTGACTCATTTGAAAAGACCCTGATGCCAGGAAAGACTGAAGGTAGGAGGAGAAGGGAGTGGCAAAGGACAAGATGGTTGGATGGCATCACCGACTAGATGGACATGAGTTTGAGTAAGCTCCGGGAATTGGTGATGGACAGGAAAGCCTGGCATGCTGCAGTCCATGAGGCTGCAGAGTCAGAATGAGTCAGTGACTGAATTGAATCTCTTTGAAGCAATTTGATATTGTACTCATCAAGTTAGTCTTTTCAGTATCACTAAGTGAAAAAATTGACTTAAAACTCAACATATAGAAAACTAAGATCATGGCATCTAGTCCCATCACTTCATGGTAAATAGATAGTGAAACAATGGAAACAGTGACAGACTTTATTTTGGGAGGCTCCAAAATCACTGCAGATGGTGATTTGCTCCTTGGAAGAACAGTTATGACCAACCTAGGCAGCAAATTAAAAACCAGAGACATTACCAACAAAGATTCATCTAGTCAAACCTATGGTTTTTCCAGTAGTCACATATGGATGTGAGAGTTGGACTATAAAGAAAGTTGAATGCTGAAGAATTGATGCTTCTGAGCTTTGGTGTTGGAGAAGACTCTTGAGAGTCCCTTGGACAGCAAGGAGATTCAACCAGTCCATCCTAAAGGAAATCAGTCCTGAATATTTGTTGGAAGGACTGATGCTAAAACTCTAGGTGACTAGTAAGCTCCATTTCCCATATTTTAAACTCCCTTTTCTGAGAGTGAGATACTTGCCTCTCATTTGCTTATTATATATTTAAAGATAAATCCTACTGTATGCAACCAACAGCCTATGTCCACCTTCACTTCTTCACCACACTCAGTTCAAACTCCCTGCCCCCACCCCAATCTCTTTTTAACCTGCTTGGCTTCTGCCACTTCTGCCAGGCTGCCTCCATCCTGCCCATGTTCTTTCTGCCAGTTTTCCTCCTTCCATGGTGTCCTTGCCAGGATGCCTCTATCCTTGGTCTGTGGTCAGTGGTCTCCCATCTCTATGTGAGGTTTGCAGCAGCCCTCTTATGAAGATGTGCTCCTCATTGCTCCATCTCTAACACCTGCTCTGGGCTCCCCACCCACCCTCCCCAGATGTGCAATATTTTGCTAGCCTTCTCCTAATGGTTTTAACCTGAAGTAGATTTTAAATGCTATCATGCAGAGATAGTGGAAACACACCAAATCTCTTAGGGTCAGAACTCTCCTCATTTAAAAAGAGGAGAGTCAAAATTGAAAACACATTATAAGACTGACAAAAGCAGTTTGAAATATCAAGTAATAGAGAACGTTCTGCTCAAGATGTGATAAGAAGGACATGGGTTATTAAATATTTAAAGAGATAGCTGAATATAATTTTATTATATATTTGCATTGTGTTGTCTTCAAAATATATTTTTACACACTCTGTGAAAAAAAGCTGTCATGTAAGACCACTGTGAAGGATGGGTGAATTGAAAAAAGAGAATAGTAATAAATGATAATTTAAATAGTAATACATTTTATATAATAATTTAAAACATATCAAAAAGAAGGCTGAATGAGATAAATAGAATGTAATGCACCTAAAAATCTAATGCTTAAAACATGTAATTAACACTTGAAGCTCACAAAATTCAATCAATAGTGTATTAGAAAAAAATCTTTGTGAAAAAACACTCTCACCCTTGTCAACCCCTCTGATAAAGTTACAGATTTCATTCTTTGGTTTCTCTGCTACAGCTCACCACTCCGTCCCATGAACCCACAGTTATATAAGCATGTGATAAGCATGTTCTTAGGCCTAGTCAATCATAACACTGCAGTCTAGCAATAATGAATGCTACAAATCCTGCAATCGTCATCCCATGAATAAAGGTCTTCTTTGGAATTCTCATTCAGAAGTTTAGAGACCAAAAAAAAAAAAAAGAAACTACACTTATTTTTTAACTTTTAAAAAATTTATTTACTTTTAATTAGAGGATAATTGCCTTACAGGACTCTGTTGGTTTCTACCATACTTCCACATGAATAGCCATAGGTAATACATATGCCCCTCCCTCTTCAACATCCCTCCCACCTTCCTCCCCATCTCACTGGACTAGGTTGTCACATAGCACCAGGTTTTAGCTCCCTGCATCATACAGTAAATTCCCACTATCTATTTTATATATGGTAATGTGTATACTTCAATATTACTCTCTCAATTCACCCCACCCTTTCCTTCCCCCTCTGTGTCCAAAGTCTGTTCTTGATGTTTGCATCTCCATTGTGGAGAACAGTACGGAGATTCCTTTAAAAACTAGGGATAAAATGATCATATGACCCAACAATCCAACTACCAGGCATATATCCTAAGAAAAACAAAAATGAAAAGACACATGTACCCCAATATCCATTGTAGCACTATTTGCAATAGCTAGGACATGGAAGCTACTGAGATGTCCATCAACAGTTGAATGGATATAGAAATTGTGGTACATATATGCAGTGGAATATTACTCAGCCATAAAAGGGAACATATTTGAATCAGTTCTAATGAGGTGGATGAACCTAGAGCCTATCATACAGGGTGAAGTAAGTAAGAAAGAGAAAAGCAACCACACTTAGAAAACAAAGACTGTTGCTTCTGGCTCTATTAATCATCGAACAAGGGCATCTCTGCTCTGAGAATAATGAAGAATGCATAATAAGAGGTAAAAGATGGATGGAAAGAGAAAGCAAAAGACTTCTCACGTGGAAGGTCTTGCTTCCAGCTTCCTAACCCTTGGGTCCTCAGATGTTCTGAGCTTCCACTGAGTCCGTTACATATTCCAATGCATGCTGTACCCACCTGCCCTTTGCCTCTTCCCTGTGTCTCCTCTGTGCTTCTTCTTGCTATCAGAGCTTACCTCTCACAATGCAGGCTGAAAATAATAAACATTTGTGCAGCTCTAATTCAGCCAGGCTACAGACTGACCCTGGTTTATGGCCCCTGAAGAGAAATCTGCTGATAAAATGAGAGACATGTCAAAAGAAAATTCTCCCTTTTCTTAAGGTTTGAATATTGTTGAAGAATTGTTGGATGCTAATAAAGGCCTACTATATAGCACAGAGAACTCTACTCAATACTCTGTCATGGTCTATGTGGAAAAAGAATCTAAAAAAGACTGGGTATATGTATGAATATAACTACCTCACTTTGCATTACAGCAGAAAGTAGCACAGGTTATAAATCACCTATTGTCCAATAAAAATGTAAACAAACAGAAAAGAATGGTTGGGTGTTGGAGACAGGGATGAGAAGATGAAAAGATTCACAGAAGGGTTGACTTTGAGCCTCAAAACCATGGACACTCTCAGAGAAGATAATCTGAAAATTATATTCACTGTAAGAAACTGAAACCTCCATTTTTTAAGCATTTCTAAGTACACATCCTATTACATACAGCTAATTGACTCTCAAATGATATGCCTCTTCATTAATTTGAGCCTAAAAATGGAATCCTCCCAAGAATATAACTCCAAAAATCATGGCAGGAAAGAGAGTTTTTCTACAAAGAAGATATTACCAGGTAGCAGGGGATGAACAAGAAAAGTTAAGAGCATACATCAATGCCAGAATGTAAAGTACCAGAGGAAAGAAAAAATAAAGGTGGAGGAAGGGGGATATTTTAAACTGATACAGAGCCTACTGTGAGATTTCTGGATTCCCATAAATCGTGCGTGCCCATGCTGAACACGGAGGCAGCTTGCTCAAGGAAAAGAAAACTTTTTTTTTTTTATTTTAGTAGTTTTTGTCATACATTGAAATGAATTAGCCATGGATTTACATGTATTCCCCATCCCAGTCCCCCCTCCCACCTCCCTCTCCACCCGATCCCTCTGGGTCTTCCCAGTCCACCAGGCCCGAGCACTTGTCTCATGCACCCAACCTGGGCTGGTGTGACCCAATCAAAAAATGGGCCAAAGAACTAAACAGACATTTCTCCAAGGAAGACATACAGATGGCTAACAAACACATGAAAAGATGCTCAACATCACTCATTATCAGAGAAATGCAAATCAAAACCACAATGAGGTACCATTATACGCCAGTCAGGATGGCTGCTATCAAAAAGAAAACTTTTTTAATTAAAGAAATTATATTTTTTCCTTTCCCCTGAAGTTTCTCTTTCAAATAGGTATGTTGTTTTTTTATCAACAGCATGCAATAGACTAATTGTGCCCCCCAAATTTATATTGTGAAACCTAATCCCCAATGTGAGTAATTCAGAGGTGGGGCCTTTGGAAGGTGGTTAGATTATGAGGATGAACCCCTCATGATTGGGATTAGTGCCCTTATAAAAGCAGCAGAAAGCTCTCCCACCTTCTGCAATATGAAGACACAGTGAAAAGCCTGCTATCTTTGAACCAGGAAGGGGGTTCTCACCAGACACTGAATCTGACAGTGCCTTGATCTTGGACTTCCTAGCTTCCAGATCTGTCATATAAATCACTGTTGTTTATGATACTATGGTATGTTGTTGTTCAGTTGCTAAGTCCTGTCTGACTCTGTGACTCCACGAACTGCAGCATTCCAGGCTTCCTTGTCCTTCACTATCTCCAGTAGTTTGTTCAAACTCCTGTTCATTGAGTCAGTAATGCCATCCAACCATCTCATCCTCTGTCATCCTTGGTTGCCCGTTCTCCTGCCCTCAATCTTTCCCAGCATCAACATCTTTTCCAATGAGTTGGCTCTTTGCATCAGGTGGCCAAAGTAATGGAGCTTCAGCTTCAGCATCAGTCCAGTGAATATTCAGGGTTAATTTCCTTTAGGATTGACTGGTTTCATCTCCTTGCTGTGAAAGGGACTCTCAAGAGTCTTCAGCACAATTCAAAGGTATCAGTTCTTTAGTATTCAGCCTTCTTTATGCTCCAACTCTATGTTATAATAAGACATTATTCAATATTGTCCTAAGAAAAGAAAATTTGAAACTTTAAACATTTGTATGAATTTAACTGTTCATCTTTATATTGTGTAATGATCACTTTAAAGGCAAACATTAGAGCATCCAACCTGTATATAGAACTGCAAAAATTGCACAATTTATGTTTTGTAGCTTATTCCCAAGGGTGACTCCAGCAGGCCCAAAGAAACAAATGGAAGCCAGATTAGGAAGGTTGAGCAAGGAAGAAAATGTTCTTCCAGACATGGAACTTGCTAAGAGAGTGCACGCTAAGGAAGCAGAATTATTCATGGGCCAATAAGACTCTCATAGGTATTTGAGAGCTCCTTAAGTCCTTTGACTAAGGGTTCCTGAGAGCTGAAGTATTCCACCTTCCGCCAGCCTCAGGTCCAGATAGACAGGTTGCAGCCCTGCTGCATGTGGACAGGCAAAAAGTTGAGCTGCTCGTTTTTGTTTTTGTTTTTTTTCCCCCCAAGAGCTCATTGTCTTGACCTACAGAAGAGACAATTCCCAGGGATCTTAGCCTCTGCCCTGGGACACACTAGCTTGTTTCCTGGTTTGGGGTTGGGCTAGAAGCTACAGACTAGACCCTTCCAGGACACAGTCTCCAGCTGGCTGCCCATCAGAGAGACAGCAACTACCAGCTGAGATGGTCGTGCCCCACTGAGACTTCCAGGGCACATGTACACAGCTTGGACTCTCCGGTTTCAGTCCTGGGCAAAGAGTGATGGCAGGAAGCAGTCCTTCTCATGCCAAATGGACCTAGGTCACCTGCACGCAAGCCATCAGTTATCTCTGGTCCCTTAGGGAGAGAAGAAAGCCAGATCATGCCCATAGATTCAAAGGATGTGGGAACAGGCATGGACAGTGCCCCAAGGAAGAGGAGTCAGGGAGAGGAATTCTGTATGAGTGAAGTCTCCAAGAGTCCAATACATCACTGTACCACCAGATTTCAATTAGAGAACACAGATTTTAAAGTAAAATGATTAAGATGGTAAGATGGTGAGAGCAGAGCATTAAACAAAGCATGGAGGCTCTTGAATGTGGCCTCAAGTGAGACTACAGAGATCTCAAGCCCCAGAGTCCCATTCTGTCTGGACGCCAGTTCTGAAAGAACTCCTAATGGCCAAAGCTGGAAAAATTTGAGCCACAAGATAAATATAAAAAATCAGATTAGAACCCAAATTATAAAATAAATATTCACAAGTTCATGTTGATATAAATAAGTAATCAGAAACAAGGACAGGTCTTCTTTGCAGGAGAATTATAAATAATACATGTAGCTACACCCCCTCTTTTCCAACTCATCCCCAGGTAGAGTTTAATTCACTTCCCCTTCATCATGGACTGGATGTAGTGATTCAAGTAAAGAAAAAATTATGGTAAGGGAAACTTTAAAGACATCTGGCAAAAGTCATTCTAAACAAGTGCCAGATATTAATATCACTAACAATAAGTAGAGGAAAGAACATCCTACAGAAAAAAATATGAGAAAGAAATGGTCATGACAATCTTGAAAAGTACCCAATCGAGTGACTTCTTGCAGTGTCTCTGTACCAGGCGGCTCAGTGGTAAAGAACCTACGTGCCAATGAAGGAGTGGTGGTTCAATCCCAGGGTCAGTAAAGTCCCCTGAAGGAGGAAATGCAACCAATACCAGTATTCTTGCCTGGGAAATCACACGTACAGAGGAGTCTGGTGGGCTACAGTCCATGGGCTCACAAAGAATCAGATGCAAAGACAAAGAATATATAAAATTCTCTATAAGAATAATAAAGGAGGCATTTCACCCAAGACAGGATCCTCACTCACAGGATATGGTATTCTAGCAATGCTTTTGTGATAGAATTTTAGGGTGGTGCCCCCCACAACAATTCTTTCTGTTCACACTTTTTTCTGCTAGATATTTAGTTAAAAGTTTAGCTGATCACTAACTACTGTAAGGGATTTTGCAGATGTAATTAAGATCCATAGTTAGTTGACATTAAAATAAAGAGATTGTTGGAATTCCATGGTTGTGCGGTTGTTAGGTCTCTCTGTGTTCTCACTGAGAGGATACAGCCTTGCTACTTGGCTGGAGAATCTTAATCCTGAATGGCATGTGATGTGGCCATAAATAAATAATATAGGGAGACTGTTTTGGTAGGTAAGATCTAATCATGTGAATCCTTTAAAAGCATAAAGTTTTCTTCAGCTGGTCACAGGAGAGGAAGTCAGAGAAATATGGTCTGGAGGAGAGTACCATTCATGTTTTGAAGTTCCTTTCAGGGTCACAGGCCAAGGAACAATCTCCAGTTGCTGAGAAGGTCACTGAGAAACAGCTAACAGGAAAATGGGAATCCTAATTCTGCAACAGGATGCAAATGAATTCTGCTAACCATCAGTGAGCTTAGAATACCCCAAATCCAAGGGAGTTCCTACATTTTCTTAGGTCTTTTTATAACATCAAATTAGTGTTACAAAAATAATGCAAACATAAGGAAAATCTATGAATAAACTATGAATGAAAGGAAACTTTCATAATGTGACAAACAATATATGTTACATATTAAAGCAAAAATCATATGCAAAACTGACAGTAGAATAACAAAACACTGATGGCAGAAAAGACCACTTTTGTTTAAAATGGCTTTTATGTCCCAACAATTCAGTTATAAAGAAAAACAATAACAAATATTGAAAATGAGAACAAGTAACAAGATGGCAATGGCTTGCTCAAAACAGCTCTGACATTTCAAAAATGATTCAGTTACAAAGAAAATAAGAACACAAATTATTGTTTCCTAAAGAAATGCTTGTTTGCCTGCAAAATCCAGGAAAATTATATGAACATTCTTAGGATTAATAAGGCAATTCTTTATACTTTTGATTAAAAATATCCTTAAAGAGAGAATAAATTGTTTTCTACATATGGTGTTTTTGACAAGCTAGCATAATGAACATAAATCCTATGTATAATAGCAATCAAACTATAAAATATAAAGAAAATGTGGCAGGGTTATATTGTAATGTATATTAAAAGAAGGCAATCATATGAATGAACATGTATTCCTAAGTTTCTGTATTAAAGATTTTGGTACATGTTCAATGTTGTCTTCTATTTTTTACTTCAACTATGTCAATTTATCATTGTTGGAATTTGTACAGTTCCTCTATTATTTAATTTCATCTATTCCCCTTCATTCTTATCTATTACACTCAATTATTTTCCTATTACAATAGGCCACCTTTATCTTGTGTTAATTATATAGTCAGGGCTTCCCTGATGTGGCTCAGTGGTAAAGAATTGATAGCTTATGGTGAAGAGTGTTGGATTTATGATCTCCAAAGGAGAGAATTTTGCTTCAGGACCAAAGATATGGCTTCAGTCACTCAGAGCTTTATGTGGCAAAAGCTTTATCACAGTGAAAAAGATGCAGAGAAAGCTTCTGACATAGACATCAGAAGAGGGCCAAGAATGCCCCATTTGCTACTCTTATCAAGGTCTTATATGCTTTTTTCACTTGATTACTAACAGTAGAAAGATCTTACCAGACCCACTCCCACAACACACATCCTAAAATAACAAGGTTGGTCAGAGGTTCTTAAGGAGGAGAAACATGTCCTCAAGCAAGATACATTGCTGTTATATAAATATTAGTGCAGTTTAAGAAAAAATATACCCTTGAGCAAGATGAGTTGTTTTGTTGTGCAATCATTAACTCTGGGCTTGAAGAAAGCTAATCTCAGGCAAAACAGATTGTTCCCATAACAACTCAGAACTTAAAAAAAGTATTATGTGACTAAGATGAAGGAATATAGAAAAAAAGTTGTCCCTCCTTCTCAAGGGCCCTGGTCTCCTTATCAACAAACCTAAGAATTAGCCCTCTCAGAATCCACCTGCAATGGAGGAGATGAAGATCTTATCCTTGGGTCAAGAAGATCCCCTGGAAAGGGAATGGCAACCCATTCCAGTATTCTTTCCTAGGAAATCCTATGAACACAAAGGAGCCTGGCGGGCTAAAGTCCATGGGGTCTTAAAAGAGTCACACACAACTTAGTGACTATAAAACAACAACCAACAATTATATATACATTTTATTTAGGTATGTTCTTACAAAGTGTGTATTTATATTTAACGAGAATGTATGAAATTCCATGTTTTTTTAATATTTCATTTTTCTAGAGAAACATGGTTTTAAAACACTCTATTGTTATATTTATATCTAATACTTTTTTCTAATTACTGGACAGTAGATCATCCAGCTTACAATGATGGAAAATGATATCACCTCCAAATCCTTACATCATAAATGATTTTCAGTAAGCATACTTGTATATATTCCATTTGGAACGCTGTAGGGCTTTGTTTGTGCTATTTAGCTAGATAATAAATATGCCTGTATGCCATTTGCCTAAGTGCTGCTAGATTAATCTCAGAATAGATGTTCTCTGCTCTCCTTCCAGCCACCAACACATTAGGGTCCCTATTCCCATTATTTACCAACTTCCCATTCATTTACATTTATACTTTTTTTTTTTTTGCCAGTCTAGTAGAATATTATTTTATCTTTTTATTTTAATTTGTATGCCTGAATTCTAATTTAAATATTGTTTTCATGTAAAGTTTCCTTTTGTGAATTGCCTACTTATACTATTTACCTGTTTTTCTCTTGAGTTGTCCTCTTCTTAATGATATGCAAAAGTCTTTGTATATTATAGACTTTAATCATTTTTCAGTTTTAAACATAGTGGAATATCTTCTTAATGTTATCTTTCTATTAACTTTGTGATATGCTTTACTAAATAGAAATCCTTAATTCTATTATAATCTCATATATTAGTATTCTGTATTATGTTTGACTTTTGAAATTTTGTTTTTAAGTTTTATATTGCTGTGTGGTAAAACACAGCATGAGATGTGCTATCATAAATACCTTTTAAGTGTATGGTACAGTATAGTTGCAGCAGATCTGTAAACATATTCATCTTGCTGAGCTGAAACTGTAACTTTTGATGAATAAGTCCTCTTTCCATTTTCCCCTTAGCTCCTAGGACCAGCATTTCACACTTGACTTCTATGAATTTGACTATGTTTGCTACCTCATATAAGTGGGATCATTCAGAATTTGTCTTACTACAAGTGGCTTATTTCACTCAATTTATACTTAAGAAATCCTCTCCCATCCTAGGTCAATGATATATTCTATATTTATATGCATACACAGATTGCCTTGGGCCAAAGGTCAGTCCAGCTAAACAGACTTGCAAATAGGAAGGACTCAATACACATCATAACACTATGGAAATGGCAATTGTTCAAAACACTTTTTTTTTTTTTTAAACACCTTTTTAATCACTTCGTGCTTGGAAGTGTAAATATTTTAGGAATACTGGCTATGTGTAAAAAGCAAAAAAAAAAAAAAAAAAAAAAAAAAACTTTTAAAAAGGATAGAAGGATAGTATATTTTCTGTTGAAATAGACCAAACATATTTACATTAAGACCGAATTTTCCCATGAGGAGCTGATGATCTGAGCCAGAGTCAGTTCCAGGTCTTGTTTTTGCTGACAGTATACAGCTTTTCCATCTTTGGCTACAAAGAATATAATCAATTTTTTTTTCTTATATTGACTATTTGGTTATGTCCATGTGTAATGTCATCTCATGTGTTGTTGAAAAAGGGTGTTCTCTATGACAAGTGCAATCTTTTTGCAGAATTCTGTTAGTCTTTGCCCTGCTTCATTTTGTACACCAAGGTCAAACTTGCCTGTTACTCCAGGAATCTCTTGACTTCCTACTTATTCATTCATATCCCCTGTGATGAATAGGGCATCTTTTTTTGGTGTTTGTCCTAGGAAGTTTTCTAGGTCTTCATAGAACTGGGTTAACTTCAGCTTCTTCAGCATTGGTGGTTGGGGCATAGACTTGGATTACTGTGATGTTGAACGGTTTGCCTTTGAAATGAATTGAAATCATTCTGTCATTTTTAAGGTTACACCCAAGTACTGCATTTTGAACTCTTGTTGATTATGAGGGCAACTCAATTTCTTCTATGCGATTCTTGCCCACAGTAGTAGATATAATGGCCATTTGATTTAAATTCACCTATTCCTGTCCATTTTAGTTCACTGATTCCTAGGATGTTGACATTCCGGGTTCAAAGCTTTGGTCTATTCAGTATTCGTGTACAGATGTGAGAGCTGGACAATAAAGAAGGCAGAGCATCAAAGAATTGATGCTTTCAAATTGTGATGACTCTTCAGAGTCCTTTGGAAAGCAAGCAGATCAAATAAGTCAATCTCAAAAGAAATCAACCCAGAACACTCTTTGGAAGGATTGATCTGGAAGCTGCATCTCCAATACACTGGTCACCAGACGTGAAGAGCTGACACATTGGAAAAGACCCTGATGCTGGGAGATTAAGGCAGAAGGAGAAGACAGTGACAGAGGAGGAGATGATTGGATGGCATCACTGATTCAGTGGACATGAACTTGTGCAAACTCTGGGAGATGCTGAAGGGACATGGAAGCCTGGCATGCTGCAGTCCATGGGGTCACAAAGAGGTGGACACAACTTGATGACTGAACAACATTTACACTGAATGTGAATATTTTCCCAAGACTTTAAGAAGCTCCACTGAGAAGATTAAATGTTCTAAACATGAAATATTATAAAATCTTTCAGAATTTTATTTTGCTAAAATTTTTATAGATATCCAATGTCCAAAAGTACAAATATATATTTTTGTAGATCTCTTATTTAAAGCTTTTGAAATGATTTATGTGGAAGCATTCATCTTCTCCCTCTGCCAGACATCCAAGTGCATGGTGCTCTCACCTGTAATTCTTGTGAGCAAGATATTCTGGAATCAGTTATTGCACTAATGCTGAAAAGAGAAACTAACGGGACTTCTGTGGTCATACATGCTTATTTGTACCAGGGAAATGTGGGTAACTAAGTCGAATTATTACTACTCCACATTCAAGGTTAGGAGGGGCGGCCGAGAGAAGATACCCCTCCTCCAAAGTAAGGAGCAGTGGCTGGGCTTTGCTGCAGCAGCCATGAAGAGATACCCCACGTACGAGGTAGGAGAAACCCAAGCAAGATGGTAGGTATTGCAAGAGGCCATCAGAGGGCAGACACACTAAAACCATAATCACAGAAAACTAGCCAAACTGATCACAGGACCACAGTCGTGTCTAACTCAAGGAAACTAAGCCATGCCATGTGGGGCCACCCAAGACGGTCGGGTAATGGAGGAGAGATCTGACAGAATGTGGTCCACTGGAGAAGGGAATGACAAACCACTTCACTATTCTTGCCTTAAGAAACCCATGAACAATACGAGAAGGCAAAATGATAGGATACTGAAAGAGGAACTCCCCAGGTCGGTAGATGCCCAATATGCTACGGGAGATCAGTGAGAAATAACTCCAGAAAGAATGAAGGGATGGAGCCAAAGCAAAACCAATACCCAGTTGCGGATGGGACTGGTGATAGAAGCAAGGTCTGATACTGTAATGAGCAATATTGCACAGGAACCTGGAACGTTAGGTCCATGAATCAAGGCAAAATGGAAGTGGCCAAACAGGAGACGGCAAGAGTGAATGTCGACATTCTAGGAATCAGCAAATTAAAATGGACTGGAATGGGTGAATTTAACGCAGATGACCATTATATCTACTACTGTGGGCAGGAATCCTTTAGAAGGAATGGAGTAGCCATCATGGTCAACAAAATAATTTGAAATGCAGTACTTGGATGCAGTCTCAAAAACGACACAATGATCTCTGTTCATTTTCAAGGCAAACCATTCAATCTCAAGGTAATCCAAGCTTATGCCCCAATCGTAATGCTCAAGAAGCTGAATTTGAACAGTTCTATGAAGACCTACAAAACCTTTTAGAACTAACACCCAAAAAAGATGTCCTTTCTACTATAGGGGACTGGAATGCAAAAGTAGGAAGTCAAGAAACACCTGGAGTAACAGGCAAGTTTGGCCTTGGAGTATGGAATGAAGCAGGGCAAAGGTTAATAGAGTTTTGCCAAGAGAACGCACTGGTCATAGCAAACACCCTCTTCCAACAACACAAGAGAAGACTCTACACATGGACATCACCAGATGGTCAACACCTGAAATCAGATTGATTATATTCTTTGCAGACAAAGATGGAGAAGCTCTATACAGTCAGCAAAAACAAGACCAGGAGCTGACTGTGGCTCAGATCATGAACTCCTTATTGCCAAATTCAGACTTAAACTGAAGAAGGTAGGGATAACCACTAGACCATTCAGATGTGACCTAAATCAAATCCCTTATGATTATACAGTGGAAGTGAGAAATAGATTTAAGGGACTAGATCTGATAGACAGAGAGCCTGATGAACTATGGACGGAGGTTTGAGACATTGTACAGGAGAGAGGGATCAAGACCATCCCCATGGAAAAGAAATGCAAAAAGGCAAAATGGTTGTCTGAGGAGGCCTTACAAATAGCTGTGAAATGAAGAGAAGTGAAAAGCAAAGGAGAAAAGGAAAGATATTCCCATTTGAATGCAGAGTTCCAAAGAATAGCCAGGAGAGATAAGAAAGCCTTCCTCAGCGATCAATGCAAAGAAATAGAGGAAAACAACAGACTGGGAAATACTAGAGATCTCTTCAAGAAAATTAGAGATATCAAGGGAACATTTCATGCAAAGATGGGTTCGATAAAGGACAGAAATGGTATGGACCTAACAGAAGCAGAAGATATTAAGAAGAGGTGGCAAGGATACACAGAAGAACTGTACAAAAAAGATCTTCATGACCCAGATAATCACAAT
The DNA here is from genome assembly GCF_023699985.2 of Odocoileus virginianus. Taxonomy (NCBI): domain Eukaryota; kingdom Metazoa; phylum Chordata; class Mammalia; order Artiodactyla; family Cervidae; genus Odocoileus; species Odocoileus virginianus. The sequence goes on from NC_069684.1 coordinate 68,575,496, forward strand.
GGTATGATCACTCACCTAGAGCCAGACATCCTGGAATGTGAAGTCAAGTGGGCCTTAGAAAGCATCACTACGAACAAAGCTAGTGGATGTGATGGAATTCCAGTTGAGCCATTTCAAATGAAAGATGATGCTGTCAAAGTGCTGCACTCAATATGCCAACAAATTTGGAAAACTCAGCAGTGGGCATAGGACTGGAAAAGGTCAGTTTTCATTCCAATCCCTAAGAAAGGCAATGCCAAAGAATGCTTAAACTACAGCACAATTGCACTCATCTCACATGCTAGTAAAGTAATGCTCAAAATTCTCCAAGCCAGGCTTCAGCAATATGTGTAAGGAGAACTTCCAGATGTTCAAGCTGGTTTCAGAAAAGGCAGAGGAACCAGAGATCAAATTGCCACTATATGCTGGATCATAGAAAAAGCAAGAGAGTTCCAGAAAAACATATATTTCTGCTTTATTGACTATGCCAAAGCCTTTGACTGTGTGGATCACAATAAACTGTGGAAAATTCTGAAGGAGATGGGAATACCAGACCACCTGACCTGCCTCTTGAGAAAGCTGTATGCAGGTCAGGAAGCAACAGTTAGAACTGGACATGGAAAACAGACTGGTTCCAAATAGGAAAAGGAGTATGTCAAGGTTGTATATTGTCACCCTGCTTATTTAACTTATATGCAGAGTACATCATGAGAAACGCTGGGCCGGAAGAAGCACAAGCTGGAATCAAGATTGCTGGGAGAAATATCAAGAACCTCAGATATGCAGATGACACCACCCTTATGGCAGAAATTGAAGAGGAACTGAAAAGCCTCTTTATGAAAGTGAAAGAGGAGAGTGAAAAAGTTGACTTAAAGCTTAACATTCAGAAAACTAAGATCATGGCATCTGGTCCCATCACTTCATGGGAAATAGATGGGGAGACAGTGGAAACAGTGTCAGACTTTATTTTTTTTTGGACACCAGAATCACTGTAGATGGTGACTGCAGCCATGAAATTAAAAGACACTTCTTGGAAGGAAAGTTATGACCAATCTAGATAGCATATTAAAAAGCAGAGACATTACTTTGCCAACAAAGATCCATCTAGTCAAGGCTATGGTTTTTCCAGTGGTCCTGTATGGATATGATAGTTGGACCGTTAAGAAAGCTGAGCTCCAAAAAATTGATGCTTTTGAACTATGGTGCTGGAGAAGACTCTTGAAAGTCCCTTGGACTGCAAGGAGATCCAACCAGTCCATCCTTAAGCACATCAGTCCTGGGTGTTCATTGGAAGGACTGATGCTGAAGCTGAAACTCCAATACTTTGGTCACCTCATGTGAAGTATTGACTCATTGTCAAAGACCCTGATGCTAGGAGGGATTGGGGGCAGGAGGAGAAGGGGACGACAGAGGACGAGATGGCTGGATGGCATCACCGACTCGATGGGCATGAGTTTGAGTAAGCTCCGGGAGTTGGTGATGGACAGGGAGGCCTGGTGTGCTTTGATTCATAGGATCACAAAGAGTCAGACACGACTGAACGACTGAACTGAACTGAACTGAACTGACGTCTAATCACTAAAGCTATCAAATACATCTGGTGAAACCAAAAGTTTATTATATACAGAGGGAAACATACATTTTGCACATGGTTTGGAGTATTTGATTTTTTTCTATCAGAAGGAGTATGCATCTTTTCACATATCCCTGGGCTCTACAGATAAATACATTCTTGAGCAACTTTTGGATGAAATAGTCATTCTTCTGAGTAGCATTTTTACTGTTTCAATTTTTGTATAACTTTCCTCCTTTAAGGTAAATGGCCATCTAGCAGAACATTAATAACAAAGAATTTCCCATGTCACTCTCTTCATTGACTTGCAAATGTAATCATTCTTCTTCTCTTTTGAAAGTAGAGGATTGCAGTGTACTGCCTTATAGGCTGCAATTCTCATCAGGGAGTTGTTCAAAGAGCTTGTTCCATTTCCAATTCATATCTGGAAAAACACTACTGAAAAATGCCATATTTTGTATGTAAAGTTTATTCTATCCTTCAACGAGAAAAGAAGAACTACCTTTCTAACTAAGATATAAGTAATATAATTAAATTCAATGGAACAGTCCATATCAGAAAAATGAGAAAATCTGGGTCCAAGAGTCAAATTTGTTATTGTTCATCTGCTAAGTCATGTCTGACTCTTTGCAAGCCCATGGACTGCAGCATGCCAGTCTTCCCTATTTTTCACCATCTCCCTGAGTTTGTTCAAACTCATGTCCATTGAGTCAGTGATGCCATCCAACCATCCCTGTTGCCCTCTTCTCCTTTTGCCCTCAGTCTTTCCCAACATCAGGATACAAGAGTCAAGTACAAGTCAGGTGACTTAAAATAGAGATATAGGTGAATTCAAAACAATGGAGAAAAATGGGATTATTTTCAAGTTTTAAAGAAAGATTTAAATAGATTATGGTTTTCTATATCCCTTTAAGAACTACCTGGTAAGCAGAATATGTTAGAGCTGTGAATGCAGGTGTGTGTGTGTGTGTGTGTGTGTGTGTGTGTGTTTGTGTGTGTGTGTGTATTCTAATTTTGTGGCATATATTTCACTTATTTGATTAGGATAGGTCTTAAAAATGAATAGATTAGTGATAAAAGATTATAGTGAATTTATAGGTTATAGCTAACATTAAAAAAGAGAAATAAGTTTGGAAAATCCTAATTGACTGGGCCAATTAAAACTCTTTTTCATCATATAACAGAGAATTGGAAAAACAGAATATAAAAGTATTAAAAAGTCATAATCCAGGAAAAGACTGGACAAGTGATTTCATTATGGTTTGTTGTCTTGATTTTTTTAGATAAAATCTAGTTCTATTTGTCTATCAGCTAAGGATATGGGTAACAGTAACAAAACATGCCCTGTTAGAGAAATATTTTATACAGCATCATCTCAAAGGTCTCTCCAACGTCAGCATTTTTGAGAAAAAAGAAACCTAATTGGAAAATAAAGATCCCAAATTTATTTCAGTACAAATTTACCAAAGGGTGTCTTTCCTTCCTATACATTGCTGTCAAAAAATTTTTAGCCTAGATTTCAGTTTAAATAAATGATAATAAAGGCTTCCTATTAAAAAAATAGGATATTTATGCTTTTGTTTTGTTTTATAAACTTCAATTGCCAGTTGTTCAGTTGATCCTCTCCAAAGTCTTTCAATTGATGGCTTGTATTTTAATTTAGAAAAAGTTAAATTTAGGATTTGGTTGTAGTTTTAGGCTAGAAACATTTAAGTTTCTGATTTCAACTCCCCTTTAGAAAACTCAACGGAAAGAGTTGGGGAAACAGTAGTCATACAACTATCTTTTTTACAGCAAAGCTCCATGGCTGGAGTTTTGCTGTGAAAAATTGCCACACCATAACATGTACTAGTTTAAACTTACCTACTTTTATTATTTGTTTTCTAGTTCAGAATCATTAAGTGTTAAAATTATGGTTTATTTAGGTGTAGTGCTGTAGGAAGTCATAACAACACTCATAGTATTTCAAATACTAATTTTAATAAAATGTTCTAGCAAGTTGAAATTTTGGAGGTAGGCAACTAGCATTCTTGATGCTAAATTTGCTTTCTTGGAAGGTTAAGAACTCCCAGTAGCCTTTCAGGGCACAAAGACACTTGTCAACTTCTCCGAGAGTGTAACTTAGTAGTCTGGAAATAAAAACAGATATTCTCCAGGTCCAATACTTACTCTCTTAATTAAATTTATATCAGAGTATGAGGCCAGAGCTGGTAAGCTCCTCAATTCTTTTTACTGTGCTAAAAGTAGAGGAAAAGTTAACAAATAAAGGATAGACCAAGTTGCCTAAGTTAAAGGTACAGATGTGTGTGGGAGAGATGATACCTGTCATATGAAGGGCCTGGCTCCCTGCCCAGACAGGGCCTCAGGTTGCAAACTCAGATGTGCTTGTAAATTCCAAGATCTGTTTGTAATATTTGCATATGCTTGAAGGAGTGTGACCTTCATGGAAATAGCTCACATTAACCAAATTCACAAGAGACTAACCTACTGACCAAATGACAAACCATTAATGTGTAAAGAGGAATGCAAAATGACAAATTATTAATGTGCTGAGAGAAATGTAAAATGACAAACCACTGATGTATAAGAGAAATGTAACTCTCAAGGAGAGTATAACATTCATTTCCTTTATTTGGGAAGATGCTCCCAGTGGAAAAATCCTCATGAAAGTCACAAAAGAGTTATAGTTGGATCATGGCAATATTTATCACTTAGGATCATATCTGCTGAGCAGGTCTGTTCTAATGGACATGACTAAAGACATAATAAAACATCTTTACTCTTTTGAGTCTTAAAGATAATATGGCTACTATTTCCTCTCTGTTCATACAGCCTTATTTTAGTCATGGTATATTACAATAAATTGAGAGGAACCAAGTTTGGTGGATTCAAATTTTACATAGAGTCTTGATGTATGGAGGGTGGGTAGTGTAGCTGATCACTACAGATCCAGAAGCTGAGGATTTCCCTTGTGGTCCAGTGGTTAAGAATCTGCCTGCCAATGCAGGGGGCACAGGTTCAATTCGTGATCTGGGAGGATTCCACACGCTGCAGAGCAACTAAGCCCACGTGCCATAGCTACTAGCCCCTGTTCCAGGTCCCTTGAGTCACAGCTACTGAGCCAGAGTGCCTAGAGCCTGCGCTCCACAACAAGAGAAGCCACTGAAATGAGAAGCCCAAGCACTTAACAGAGAATAGCCCTTGCTTGTCACAACTAGAGAAGACCCAGCACACCAAAGATAAATAAATATTTTTTTTAAATGTGGTTGAAATGGACTTGAGGTCTCCTTTTCTTCCAACCTACACACTGTCCCACTCATGCTATCCTGTTTAATCCCTAGAGAATTCTGGAGCTTTGCCAACCAAGATGGAAAACAACTGAATTAAAGGAAAGGGTATCCTCTGATGGTCAGGGATGAAATCTTATTTGCCTAGGGTTTCTTTGCTCATAAAGCAAGATGATACCATATTCCTGTACCAGTTTGGATGAGCTACTTTACAATTTAGTAACAGCAACTCTTAAATCTTAGTGACGTCAAAAAAAAAAAAAAAAAAAAAAAAAAGCTTGTTCTTCACTCATGTTCAGGCTCTTCACAATTAATTTTCCAACACTGATCTTGTTCTTACTCAGGACTCACACATTCTCTGAACATTGCTGGAAGCTGAAGAAGAAAAGGAGAGGATGTGGATGCACATGCAGGCTCTAGAAACTGCTACCCAGAAGTAACATATATTAATCCTGCTCACTTAGTCTTGACCAAAGACAGGAAACCGATTTTAAGGGTGATGGGAGTGAAACACAGCTGAGAGGAATACTAATCATTGTAACAAACAACCTAATACTAACCTTTACTACAAACTTGAGAGGTGGTCAAGGAAATGACCTAAGGAAAGTAGCTTAGGTAAAATACTATGGCAATTATTTTGTTTATTCTGGGGTCTATGTTGGATGGAAGAGAGAAATTTGAGGTTATTTTGGAACACTTCCCAGCAGTAGAGTTTTATATACCTTTCACCATTGGTCCCTCAAATGGGAAGTAGAATGGGCACAAGCCCATCAGTGTTAGAAAGATAACATGAGAACATAGCAGTGTGTCCTGATAACTTTCTAGTCTTACTGAGTTCTATCTTGTTTTCTTATTTTCCTGAACATTAAGTATATTTACTCTCTCACTGATCTGGAGAAACCAAATGGACAATTTAACCAAAGCAACATCTTAGAGATGATGGAAAACTTGGAAGCCATAGAGATCTTGGCAAGCTGGCAAACACTGGGTGCAATATCTGATGTTAGAAAGAACAAGAAAACTTGTTTTTTCATAATCATTTATGAGAATGGACTACTGAAAATAGAGAGTATTTGGTGGACTTGTCAATGTCGATCCATTCCTTAGACCCAAACACACATTTTGTTGAAAAATCATTGAATTATACATTTTGGTATATGCTGTAATTAATATACTATAGATAGATTGGTGGGAAAGTTTGAGGGAAGGAGGAGAAGGGGGTCACAGAAAATGAGATAGTTGGATGGCATTACCAACTCAATAGACATGGATTTGAGCAAACTCTGGGAGACAGTGAAGGACAGGGAAGCCTGACATGCTGCAGTCCATGGGGTTGCAGAGTCAGACATGACTTAGTGATTGAAAGATAGCAAAAATACATGCATAGACACACTTTCAAGTGTTTTTTCAAAAACTCATTCTCATCTGAATAGTATTTTCAAATTGTGACCCAAAGTGGCATTTTACATTTCCCCTTCATGGTCTGTACAACACTAAGAGCAGAGACATTACTTTGCTTACAAAGGCCCAAATAGCCAAAATATGGCTTGTCCAGTAGTCATGTATGGATGTGAAAGCTGGATGATAAAATATACTGAGCACCAAAGAATTGATGCTTTTGAACTTAGAGGACTCATGAGAGTCCCTTGAACAGCAAGGAGATCAAACCAGGCAATCCTAAAGGAAGTTAACCCTGAATGTTGACTGGAAGCACTGAGGCTGAAACTGAAGTTGCAGTACTTTGGCCACCTGGTGAGAAGAGCCAACTCATTAGAAAAGACCCTGATGCTGGGAAAGGTTGAAGGAAGGAGGAGAAAGGGACAATAGAGGATGAGATGGTTGGATGGCATCACATGGATATGAGTTGAGCGAGAACCAGGAGATGGTGAAAGGCAGGGAAGCCTGGAGTGCTGCAGTCCATGGGGTCACAAAGAATCAAACATGACTGAGCAACAGGACAATGAACAACAAGAAGAGTAAGCAGACACAAGGGAAGGTCACAACCTCAGACATCAGGGCCCCTACCCTGCTTCAGATAGAGATGCTATGATTATTTCTATCTATGTATATTTACAGTTGTTTAGGTTTCTATGTGAAATCCCCACAGCTAACAACAACAACAAATCAAAAATTTTAAAAAAAAAGTGAATTCCATTAACTTGTATTTAAAGAGTCTGATAGTATGATGATTAAGACTGCAGTCTCTGAAACCAGCTGGATTGAGTTTATTAAAACAGGTTTGATATACAGCAGATCCAAGCCTTCTTCTTAGTTAGCTATTGATTTACTCAAAGGAATGGTAAGCAAAGCCCATTTTCTTTTTTTTTTTTTTCCATTTATTTTTATTAGTTGGAGGCTAATTACATCATTACAGTAGTTTTTGTCATACATTGAAATGAATTAGCCATGGATTTACATTTTCAAATTCATATTTATAAATCCAAAGAATACACAAAAATATTTACTAATGTGCTAATTATATGGAGAAGGAAATGGCAACCCACTCCAGTATTCTTGCCTAGAGAATCCTGTGGACAGAGGGCTGCTGTACATAGGGTCGCACAGAATTGGACATGACTGAAGTGACTTAGCAGCAGCAGCAATGTGCTAATTAACCCTTATGGATAAATTTGGAAACAAATTGAATTTCCAAAGTAAAAGATGACTTCAAGCTTAAACTAAAAAAAAAAAAAAAAAATAGTTACCAAAATATGTTAAATCACATTACCAAGTTCAGTTCAGTCGCTCAGTCGTTTTTGACTCTTCGTGATCCCATGAACTGCAGCAACCGGGCTTCCCTGTCCATCACCAACACTTGGGGCTTGCTAAAATTCATGTCCTTTGAGTCAGTGATGCCATCCAACGATCTCATCCTCTGCTGTCCCCTTCTTGTCATGCCTTCAATCTTTCGCTCCATGAGGGTCTTTTCCAATGAGTCAGTTCTTCGCAACTGGTGACCAAAGTATTGGAATTTCAGCTTCAGCATCAGTACTTCCAATGAATATTTGGGATTGATTTCCTTTAGGATTGACTAGTTGGATCTCCTTGCAGGTCAAGGACTCTCAAGAATCTTCTCCATCACTACAATTCAAAAGTATTAATTCTTTGGCACTTAGCTTTCTTTATAGGCCAACTCTCACATCCATACATGACTACTGAAAAAAACATAGCTTTGACTAGATGGACCTTTGTTGGCAAAGTAATGTTTCTGCTTTTTAATATGCTGTCTAGGTAGGTCATAGCTTTTCTTCCAAGGAGCAAGCATCTTTAAATTTCATGGCTGCATTCACCATGTGCAGTGATTTTGGAGCTCAAGAAAATACAGTTTCTCACTATTTTCATTGTTTCCCCATCTATTTCCCATGAAGTGATGATACCAGTTGCCATGATCTTAGTTTTTTGAATGTTGAGTTTTAAGGCAACTGTTTCATCCTCCTGTTTCACTTTCATCAGGAGGATCTTTAGTTCTTCTTCACTTTCTGCCATAAGGGTGGTGTCATTTGCATGTCTGAGGTTATTGTTATTTCCCCTGGCAATCTTGATTCCAGCCTGTGCTTCATCCAGCCCAGCGTTTCAAATATAAATTAAATAAGCATGGTGACAACATGCAGCCTTCATGTAATCCTTTCCCAATTTGCAACCAGTCTGTTGTTCCATGTGTGGTTCTAATTGTGCTTCTTGACCAGCATGCAGATTTCTCAGGAGGCAGGTAAATTGGTCTGGTACTCCCATCAGTTTAAGAATTTTCCACAGTTTGCTGTGATCCACACAGTCAAAGGCTTTGACGTAGTCAAACAAGCAGAAGCAGATGTTTTCCTGGAACTCTCTTGCTTTTTGAATGATCCAACGGATGTTGGCGATTTGATTTATGTTTCCTTTGCCTTTTCTAAACTCAGTTTGCACATCTGAAATTTCAAGGTTCACATACTATTGAAGCGTGACTTGGAGAATTTTGAGCATTACTGTGCTAGCATGTGAGATGAGTGTACGTGTGCAACAGTTTGAACATTTTTTGGTATTGCCTTTCTTTGGTATTGGAATGAAAACTGACCTTTTCCAGTCCTGTCGCCACTGCTGAGTTTTCCAAATTTGCTGGCCTATTGAGTGCAGCACTTTCACAGCATCATCTTTCAGGGTTTGAAATAGCTCAACTGGAATTCCATCACCTCCACTAGCTTTGCTCATAGTGATGCTTCCTAAGGCCCACTTGACTTCCCATTCCAGGATGTCTGACTCCAGGTGAGTGATCACATCATCATGGTTATCTGGGTCATGAAGATCTTTTTTGTATACTTCTTCTGTGTATTCTTGCCACCTCTTCTTAATATCTTCTGCTTCTGTTAGGTCCATACCATTTCTGTCCTTTATTGTGCCCGTCTTTGCATGAAATGTTCCCTTGGTATCTCTAATTTTTTTTTTTTAAGAGATCTCTAGTCTTTCCCATTCTATTGTTTTTTTTTTTTTTTTTGGGGGGGGGTGTTGTCTTGATCACTGCCGCTTGTACAATATCATGAACTTCTGTATACAGGTCTTTAGGCACTCTGTCTATCAGAGCTAATCCCTTGAATTTATTTGTCACTTCCACTATATAGTCATAAGGGATTTGATTTAGGTCATACCTGAATGGTTTGGTGGTTTTCCTTGTTTTCTTCAGGTTAAGACTGAACTTGGCAATAAGGAGTTTGTGATCATCAAATACAAGTAATACTTATATAAGAAAGGAAAAGTGAATAGTTTTTAAAATCCAGGTAATATTTCAATTGTTTCTGGTTCAGGATTCTGAAATTTTTGTTTAATTATGGGCATTTTTATATTTTTAGTTTTGTACTACACTTAAAAAGTTTGTGTCAATTACATTATTGGAGGTAAATCTTGTTATTAAAGTCTTGTTTTAGATAGTATGACCAATTGATAGCTCAGTCTTAAGGAAAAATAGCTTTGAATTGAATCTATTTCTTCAGAAATAAAGCTTCTAAATTTTATATTTGCCTCAGAAAGTCATGATAATTTCTAGTCACAGACTAAAGAGGAGGGTTTGAAAGTAACTTCTACTTCCAATTCAGTTAAAAAAAATTAAAATATGCTTTAAAAGTAAATTCTTGCATGATCTATAAGTATTCAAAACATTTGAGGGGGATGGCAATAGAATACTGGTGACAAGAAGATACCCTGAGATTTCTAGCTTCTGTTTAGTATATAGAAAGCTGGAAAAGACATTGTCTCCAACATCTCACCAAGGAAAAACATATACTCTAAAAGGTCATAATATTTTCTTGAGCTCATCAAAAATCTAAAGTCACAGGATAATCAGTTAGCTTGACATAGAAGCAAAGAGAAAACCTTGAAGGACAGACAGTGATAAGAGCTCCTGAGAACAGAGAACAAAATTAAAATAAGGCTCTCTTAGAAGACAATGAGGAGGCTTCAGCCACACTTTCAAGGGATTTCTAAAAGTCCAGTATGGACTGGAGGGAGAAACTACCGACTCTGGTAGTTGTGAGGAGGGGTTTGGCTTCACTAACTCTTTCTTCTCCACCGGCCTCAATGGGTGCTCACAAATGCCACTGAGAGCTGGGCAGGGTACCAGAGGGTTTCCTGGAGAGCTGGAGGCTTCCCAGAAGGAAGCTGCAGAATGGCATGAGAAAGAGGGTAGAAATCACTCAGAAAATCCACTCCCTTCCCAGAGAGAAAAGGCCTGCTCAGTAATGAGACTGGAGGAATACAATAGAGGAATCCCCCAGAAAAAAAAAAAAAGTTTATAAATGCTAATCTAAGCATGCCAATAATTTATGGAAACATATATAATCTAAATATGCAAACTAAAATATAAAAGTGTGGTATATTGGATTTTAAAAAACAAAGACTAATTATATGCTGTCTACAGGAAATTCACATAAATATAATAAAAATACAAACTATGGTTGTAGACTTTAAGATTTCTGTTTCAATCAATAGAAGCAATAAAATCAGTAGCAATTTGTAAGATATAATCAAAACTATCAAGCAATTAGATCTGATTTATATTTGTATCATTCCCCACCAAACAACAAAAGAATATACTTTATTTTTAAGTGGATATAGGACTTTAATAAAGATAGGCCCAATTCTGAGTCATGGTCAAGTAACTGAAATCATATAAATTATATTTTGTGGTCAAAATGAAATTATAATAAGAATCAATCATAAAACAAAAAAATGCCTGGAAATTCCTAAATATGTAGAAACAAATCTCACTCTTAAAACTAGCTTACACATCAGAAAGGAAAATAGCAATTGGAAATTAAAAATTATTTTATACTGATTGAAAATGAAACCATAGTGTATAAAATGTTATGTGATGCAGATAGTACTGTTTAGAAAGGAACTTAATAGGAAAGCGTAAAGAGAAATAGAGGAAACTAAACCTAATAATAATAATAATAATAATAATAAGACAAAAGCAGAAATGAAAATATAAAAACAATAGAGGAAATTAATGAAACCAAACTAGGCAGTTGCTTGAAAAGAGCAATGTAACTGATAAATCAAGCCAGAATGACCAAGAGAAAAAAAAAAAAATGAAAAACATAAATTAAAACATAGAAAATCTTATAACACATCAAATATACATTACAATGATTTCAATATGTATTAGACTTATGTGGCCCTATATATGCTTAATAAATTTAATTCAGAATTGAAAACTTTCCAGAAACATCAACCTTTCCAGGTCAAGGTGACTTCAGTGGAGATTCCTACAAATCATGTATAGAAGAAATAACACCAATTATACTCAAACATTTTCATAAAGTAAAAGTGTATCTAAAACTTTCTATTCCTTTTATAAGGACTTCTTTTGTCTGATATAAAAATTTGATGTAGACACTACAGCAGAAGTAAACTGGAGACAACAATTACTAATGAAAATAGAAACAAGAAAGTATTAGTGAATCAAATCTAGCAATATATTAAAAGAAAAATATTATCATGACTGATGGGTTTTATCTGGGAAATGCAAGGCTGATTCAACATTTAAAAGTTAGCATAATTCAGTAAAACAGAAACATGGGTTCAGGCAGGAAAATGCATGTTAGGAATGCTCATTAAGTTTCCATAACTTAGAGACTCAACAAATAAAATGTTCAACAAAAGTCACTTATGCCTGAGTCTCAAATAAAAACCCCAAATCAAATATGCTAATATTAGTAAAGATGTATATAAAGAAAATTTGGCCCAAGTATACATATTTGAAAACTTACAATATTTCACACACTTTCACTGAGAAGTTGGGAGAGGAGACACAAACATAGTCATTTGATCCTTTTGTTACTTTTATTAAATTGGAAGTTTAGTTTTAACTCTTTAATGCTCTTTCTTCAACTTTTACTTCAGGTTTTCCCCACACTAAGAGTTGGTAGCAGCGCTTTCTATTACTGTATCATTGTACCACACGGAAGTGAGAGTGCAGTCATGCAGTCATTTCTGACTCTGTGAGGCCCCATGGAGTCCTCTGTCCAGGGGACTCCCCAGACAAGAATACTGGAATGCATTGCAGTTCCCTTATCCAGGGGATCTTCCCAACCCAGGGATTGAATCGGGTCTCCCCCAAGGGGCAGACTCTTTACCCTCTGAGCCACCAGGGAACATACTGGATGCCTGATATTCTAGAAGTATAAATGCACGCCTGCTAAGTCACTTCAGTCACGTTCAACTCTTTGCAACCCCCGTGGACCATAGCCTGCCAGGCTCCTCTGTCCATGGAATTCTCCACGCAAGAATACTGGAGTGGGTTGCCATGCCCTCCTCCATGGGATCTTCCCCACCCTGGGATTGAACTCATGTCTCTCATGTCTCCTGCATTGGCAGGCAAGTTCCTTACCACAAGTGCCACCTGGGAAGCCCCTGTGGAAGCAGAGCCAAATCATTTAATTAAGGAAGTAATAAAAAGAAGAGGGAGTTGTATGTCTGAAGAGCACTTAGTAACACTTAGCTCAATACCATAATATTATAGGTTGTAGAAGAAAATGTAAAGAATTTACATTTGGCCACTCTCTGGTTGGCAGTGTAACTGAGTTGCACTGACTATAGACCCACTGCTGTCCTCTAAAAGTAAATCAGAATATCTGACAATTGCTTAGACTAGTGTCTTTACACAGCACAGAAACCTTTTGAGGGATGAAATTTTTTAGGGTTTTTACCTACGTTCATGCCTCAAACTGAATTTTACTTATGTTTAGTTATTTCACCAAATTTGTTCAATCTAGTGAAATCTTCAAAATAAACAAAGTTTATCTAAAATTTAATTACCTTCTTCTATAATTTTCATGAGACAAATCCCTGAACATAAAATAGCTTTTTTTTGTCCATAATGTGTGTGTGTGTGTGTGTGTGTGTGTGTGTGTGTGTGTGTGTTTATTCTAAATCGATGAATACAGGTAATATATAGAGGTAAAATGAACCATAAAACATGATGGAGGATTTTTGAAAGTTATCTTAAGTAAGTACCTAATGCTGAAAAATGAGACAAAAATATATTTTAAAACTCAAGAAAATAATTAATAAGGTTAAAAATGCAGCACGAACATCCAATCTTTGGAAAGGAACTATGCATTGATATTTCTATACTGCATCTAATTTGGTCCTCAGTGACATCTCTTGTATTCTTTTCTGTCCTGAAATGAGCAGTTAGAGCCTAATAACTACTTCAACTGTATTTGTAAAGGGTTTTACCTAAGTGTAGTTAAGGTTTATAAAAAATCTCATACTGAGAATATAGATACACATATACTTTTTTTTTAATAAAACATATACTCAATTTTTCTGCTTTGATATATGGTGAATATTTTATAAATCAAAGAGGAGAAATAGATTATTTCTTACTCTAAAGTTCAAAATATGCTTCATCAATTACCACAGGACAAAAGCTACTTTAAAAATGCAAGTTTACACAATTTAAATGACACAGAAATATATATTAAATCAGTGGAATATGGAACTTCCATATACCTTTTTCTGAAATATCTAGTTAGCAGAGACATGACTTTGCCAACAAAGGCCAGTCTTGTCGAGGCTATGGTTTTTCCAGTAGTCATGTACGGGTATGAGTTGGACTATAAAAAAAGCTGAGCATAGAAGAATTGATGCTTTTGAACTGTGGTGTTGGAGAAGACTATTGAGAGTCCCTTGGACTGCAAGGAGATCCAACCAGTCCATCCTAAAGGAGATCAGTCCTGAGTGTCCATTGGAAGGACTGATGCTGAAGCTGAAACTCCAATACTTTGGCCACCTAATGTGAAGCGCTGACTCATTTGAAAAGACCCTGATGCTGGGAAAGATGGAAGGCAGGAGGAGAAGGGGATTACAGAGGATGAGATGGCTGGATGGCATCATCAACTCAATGGACATGAGTTTGGGTAGACTCCAGGAGTGGGTGATGGTCAGGAAGGCCTGAAGTGCTGCAGTGCATGGGATTGCAAAGAGTTGGACACAACTGAGTGACTGAACTGAACTGAAGTGAACTGAGTTATAATAAAACATTATCCCTTATCATGATTATTACCTCCTACCTATATGTCAACTTTGTTTATATATTCTGACCAAAATAGCACACTACATGGCAGGTTTGTGTTCCTTCTGCTATATATTTGTATCACGTGTTTGCATGTAAAAGATTTCTCTTAATTATGAAAAAAAGTTACTTTTGCATGATTAATACAAAAATGTTGACTGAAATACCTTTGTTATTGCTTGGAACTCATCAATGAAAAGACAGGCATGGTACCTCTGTAGCTCATACTCTATTCCTTGCTTCTGAATGGAAAAGACACACTTTCCCCTAGTCCCTCTTTATAACAGTAAAAGAGAGCAGACCCAGTTTTATTCCATAGGTCTTCTCCTCTTCTTAAATTTTGGAAGAGCTTTTAATAGCTAAATATTTGATTAGTTAGTGTAGTTTGCCTGTCATGGTTGAATGTGTCTGTCATCATTTTTCAAACTGTTAAAGTATATCGTTTACCTGTATAGTTACACAACAGCAATCCTTATTTTACATTGGAAAGTGTTATTTTGAAAACTCTTAGTTCCTGTAGCATAAAGAAGATACTCAATAGCTCTGTGTTTTTATTTCATTCTTTATTTCTCTTCTTCATTTTTTCATTCTTCTGGTGCCATACCTTGTCTTAGTTCAGAGTGTCCTAATAAAATATTGCAGGCTAGACAGCTTAAATAATGTTTAAATATTTAAAAAATAAAACATAATTTTCTCATGTTTCTGCAGCCTGAAAGTCCAAAAATCAGAGTGGCAACATGGTGCTTAGAGTTTAGAAATTCTCTGGCTTGCAGAAGGCCCCCTTTTTGCTATGTCCCATTTGGTCTTTATTTAATGTGTGCATGTGAAAAGTGAGAAAAAGAATTCTTTGGTCTCTTTCACATGGGCACTAATTCTATAATTTTAGAACCCTATCTACCCATATGACCTCTTTTAACTATTTCCTTAAAGGGACCATCTTCAAATACTGCCACATTATTTAGGGCTTCACTATTGGAAATTTGAGCAACTGAAACATTCAGTGAGATTGCGAACAGTGACAAAGACTGGCTTGGTGATAGTGGAAATCATCCAGAGCAGGACAGACATGAGTATACTAAAAGACAGGTGAAAATGAAGGCATTTAAAAAAAGACTCAAGAAGGATACTGAGACAGACATCCCGAGATATAACAGAGGAACTGTGGATATGTTCATTTTGGTTGACAAGGAAAAATAATATTTCAGCAAGGCAGGCCTGACTCAGATGCTGCCATAGGTCACATGAAAAGAGAACTGAAACATGTCTTCTGGGTTCAGCACCATGGCCAGTGGAGGCCATAGAGAGATTAAGGAGGAATTCTTTTGCAGAAAATTTGATTGGTTTTCACTGTACAAAGTTGCTATTTATTTTGTGATGCTAAATTCATTATGACACTTCACACCATGAAATTTATGTTTAATAGATTAAAATTAATGAAATCAATTTTCTTTGATAAATAGCATGGAAATTTGTCCAGTAGAGGTGCTTCCCTTGAATGATAAGGAACTCCTGTATACTGAGAGCTAATTAGCACAATCAGCTCACAGTGGATAAAAAATGGATGCTTGTTTCTTTGAAGAAAAAATTACAACATATTCACTGGAGCTAATTTTAGAGTCTCAGTTCAGTTCAGTTCAGTTCAGTCGCTCAGTTGTGTCTGACTCTTTGCGACCCCATGAATTGCAGCACAATTCCCCATCCATCACAAACTCCCGGAGTTTACTCAAACTCATGTCCATCGAGTCGTCCCCTTCTCCTCCTACCTTCAATTTTGCCCAGCATCAGGGTCTTTTCCAATGAGTCAACTCTGCATCAGGTGGCCAAAGTACTGGAGTTTCAGCTTCAGCATCAGTCCTTCCAATGAACACCCAGGACTGATCTCCTTTAGGATGGGCTGGTTGGATCTCCTTGCAGTCCAAGGGATGCTCAATAGTCTTCTCCAACACCACAGTTCAAAAGCATCAATTTTTTGGTGCTCAACTTTCTTCACAGTCCAACTCTCACATCCTTACTTGACCACTGGAAAAACCATAACCTTGACCAGACAGACCTTTGTTGGCAAATTAATGTCTCTGCTGTTTAATATGTTATCTAGGTTGGTCATAACTTTCCTTCCAAGGAGTAAGCATATTTTAATTTTAGAGTCTAGGGTTCACTAAAAACTACTGTTATCAAGCAAATGAGAAGACATGACAGACTGAGAAAAATATAGGTGAAAGACACACCTGATAGGAGACTGTCATTTGAACTATAAAAATAACTCTTAAAAGTTAACAGCCTAGCTTAAAAAAGAACCAAAGATCTCCACAGTCATCGAATCAAAAAAAAAAAAAAAAAAGATATATGAATGACAAATTAGAGTATAAAAATGATGCTCTCATCATATGTCATCAGTGAAATTCATATTAAAACAATGAAATGCCACTACACACTTACTAGAAAAACTCAAATCCAGAACACTAACATCATCAAGTTTTAGCAAAGATGGGGCAGCGACTAAACCTATCATTCATTGCTGGTGGAAATGCAAAAAGGTTTAGCCACTTTGGAAGACAATTTGTTGCTTTCTTGAAAAAATAAACATATCTTTACCATATGACCCAACAACCATGCTTCTTAAATCATTTACCCAAAGAACTTATAAATTTGTGTACACACATAAATCTGCACACAGATATTTATACAACTTTACTTGTAATTGTCAAAATTTAGAATCAGTTAATATGTCCTTCTGTAGGTGAACAGAAAAATTGTGGAGCATCTACATAATGGAATATCATTTGTTACTAAAAAGAAATAATGCATCAAGCCATGAAAATGTTGAGGAAACATATAAGCAGGTTAAAAAGTGAAAAAAGCTAATATGAAGACTACATACTGTATAATTCCACTATGTAAAACCTTAGGCAAAACTATGCAGTCAGTGTAGTTTCAGTGGTTTCCATTTTGGTAGGGGAAATGAAGAATGAACAGACAGAGCAGATGAAGGTGAAAACAAAGATTGTGGCAACTGGTCCCATCACTTCATGTAAATCAGTTCAGTTCAGTCACTCAGTCATGTCCAATTGTTTGAAAACTCATGTCTGCAGCACACCAGGCTCCTCTGTCCATCACCAACTCCCAGAGCTTGCACAAACTCATGCCGATAGAGACAGTGGTGCCATCCAACCATCTCATTCTCTGGCATCCACCCCTCCTTCTGCCTTCAAACTTGCCCAGCATCAGGGCTTTTTCCAATGAGTCAGTTCACTGCATCAGGTGGCCAAAGTATTGGAGTGTCAGGTCTAGTATCAGTCCCCCTATGAATATTCAGGACTGATTTCCTTTAGGATTGACTGGTTGGATCGTCTTGCTGTCCAAGGGACTGGCAGTCTTCTCCAAGACCAGAGTTAAAAAGCATCATTCAGTGTTCAGCTTTCTTTATGGTCCAACTCTCACACCCAAACATGACTACTGGAAAAATCATAGCTTTGACTATATGGACATTTATCAGCAAATAATGTCTTTGCTTTTCAATATGCTGTCTAGGTTGGTCATAGTTTTTCTTCTAAGGAACAAGCGTCTTCTAATTTCATGGCTGCAGTCACCATCTACAGTGATTTTGGAGCCCAAGAAAATAAAGTCTGTTACAGTTTCCATTGTTTCCCCATCTATTTGCCATGAAGGGATGGGACTGGATGCCATGATCTTAGTTTTATGAATGTTGAGTTTTAAGCCAGCTTTTTTACTCTCCTCTTTCACTTTCATCAAGAGGCTCTTCAGTTCCTCTTTGTTTTCTGCCATTAGGGTGGTGTCATCTGCACATCTGAGGTTATTGATATGTCTCTCAGCAATCTTGATTCCAGTTTGTGCTTCTTCCAGCCCAGCATGTGTTTGTAGTGATGTTTCCTAAGGCCCACTTGACTTTGGACTCCAGGATATTTGGGTCCAGGTGAGTGATCACACCATCGTAGGTATTGGGTCATTAAGTTCTTTTTTGTATAGTTTTTCTGTGTATACTTGCCATCTCGTCTCAATATTCTATGCTTCTCTTAGGTCCATACTGCTTCTATCTTTTATTGTGTCCATTTCTGCATGAAATATTCCCTTGGTATCTCTAATTTTCTTGAAGAGATCTCGTCTTTCCCATTTCATTGTTTTCCTCTATTTCTTACATTGACCACATAGGAAGTCATTCTTATCTCTCCTTGCTATTCTTTGGAACTCTGCATTCATATGGATATATCTTTCCTTTTCTGCTATGGTTTTTACTTTTCTTCTTTTCTCAGTTATTTTCAAGGCCTCCTCAGACAACCATTTTGCTTTCTTGCATTTCTTTCTCTTGGGGATGGTTTTGATTTTTGCCTCCAGTACAATATCACGAACCTCCGTCCATAGTTCTTCAGATACTCTATCAGATCTGATACCTTGAATCTGTCACTTCTTGTGTAATCATAAGGGATTTGATTTAGGTCATACCTGACTAGTCTAATGGTTTAACCTATTTTCTTCAATTTAAGTCTGAATTTTGCAATAAGGAGTTCATGATCTGAGCCAGTGTCAGCTCCCAGTTTTGATTTTTCTGGCCGTATAGAGCTTCTCCAGTCTCTGCTGCAAAGAATATAATCAATGTGATTTTGGTATTGACAATCTGGTGATGTTCACGTGTAGAGCCACCTCTTGCATTATTGGAAAAGGGTGTTTGCTGTGACCAGTGCACTCTCAGCAAAACTCTGTTAGCCTTTGCCCTGCTTCATTTTGTACTTCAGGCCAAACTTGCCTGTTAATCTAGGTGTCTCTTGACTATCTATTTTTGCATCCCAGTCCCCTATGATGAAAAGGACATCTTTTTTTGGTGTTAATTCTAGAAGACCTTGTAGGTGTTCATAGAACCGTTCAACTTCAGCCTCTTTGGCATTAATGGTTGGGGCACAGACTCAGATTACTGTGATAATGAATTGTTTGCCTTGGAAACAAATAGAGATCATTCTCTCACTTTTGAGATTGCACCCAAGTACTGCATTTTGTACTCTTTTGTTGCCTATGAGGTCTACTCCATTTCTTCTAAGGGATTCTTGCCCATTATAGTAGATGTGATTGTCATCTGAATTAAATTTTTCTCTCCAGTCCATTTTAGTTCACTGATTCCTAAAATGCTGATGTTCCCTCTTGCCATCTCCTATTTGACTGCTTCCAATTTACCTTGATTCATGGACCTAACATTCCAGGTTCCTATGCAATTTTATTTTATTTTTTTATTTTTTTTTTTTTGCAGCAGAGGACTTTCCTTCCATCACCACAACTGGGTGTTGTTTTGCTTTGGCTAAACCTTTTCATTTATTCCTGAGCTATTTATCTGCTCTTCTCCACTAGCATATTGGGCAGCCACTGATCTGGGGAGTTCATCTTTTAGTGTCGTATCTTTTTGCATTTTCATACTGCTCGTGGAAAATAGATTGGAAAAAAGAGGAAACAGTGATAGATTTTATCTTCTTGGTCTCCAGAATCACTGTTTATTGTGACTGCAGTGATGAAATTAAAAGACACTTGCTCCATGAAAAGAATACTCTGACAAATCTAGACAGCATATAAAAAGCATAGACATCACTTTGCCAACAAAAGTCCATATAGTCAAAGCTATGATTTTTCTAGTAGTTATGTATGGATGTGACAGTTGGACCATAAAGAAGGCTGAATTTCAAGGAACTGATGCTTTTGAAATGCGTGCTGGAGAAGATTCTTGGGCTGCATGTAAGTCAAACAAGTCAATCTTAAAGGAAATCTTCCCTGAATACTTATTAGAAGGACTGATGCTACAGCTCTAATACTTTGGCCCCGTGATGCAAACAGCCATCTCATTGGAAAAGACGCTTATACCAGGAATGATTGAAGGCAAAAGGAGAAGGAAAGAGCAGAAGATGCGATGGTTAGTGTCATCAACACAACGGACATGAATTTAAGCTAACTCTGGGAGACATGGTGGACAGAAATGCCTGTTGTTCTAAAGTCCATTAAAAGCTTCTGCACAACAAAGGAAACTATAAGCAAGGTGAAAAGGCAGCCTTCAGAATGGGAGAAAATAATAGCAAATGAAGCAACTGACAAAGAATTAACCTCAAAAATATACAAGCAACTCCTACAGCTCAATTCCAGAAAAATAAACAACCCAATCAAAAAAATGAATCAAAGAACTAAACAGACATTTCTCCAAAGAAGACATAAAAATGGCTAGCAAACACATGAAAAGATGCTCAACATCACTCATTATCAGAGAAATGAAAATCAAAACCACAATGAGGTACCATTTCATGCCAGTCGGAATGACTGTTATACAAAAGTTTACAAGCAATAAATGCTGGAGAGGGTGTGGAGAAAAGGGAACCCTCTTACACTGTTGTTGGGAATGCAAACTAGTACAGCCACTATGGAGAACAGTGTGGAGATTCCTTAAAAAACTGGAAACAGAACTGCCATATGACCCAGCAATCACTGCTAGGCATACACACTGAGGAAACCAGAATTGAAAGAGACACGTGTACCCCAATGTTCATTGCAGCAATGTTTATAATAGCCAGGACATGGAAGCAACCTAGATGTCCATCAGCAGATGAATAGATAAGAAAGCTGTGGTACATATACATAATGGAATATTACTTAGCCATTAAAAAGAATACATTTGAATCAGTTCTAATGAGGTGGATGAAACTGGAGCCTATTATACAGAGTGAAGTAAGCCAGAAAGAAAAACACCAATACAGTATGCTAACGCATATATATGGAATTTAGAAAGATGGTAACGATAACCCTGTATGTGAGACAGCAAAAGAGACACAGATGTATAGAACAGTCATTTGGACTCTGTGGAAGACGGCGAGGGTGGGATGATATGGGAGAATGGCATTGAAACATGTAAATTATCATATGTGACATGAATCGCCAGTCCAGGTTCAATGCATGATACAGGGTGCTCAGGGCTGGTGCACTGGGATGACCCAGAGGGATGGGATGGGGAGGCAGGTGGGAGGGGGATTCAGGATGGGGAACACATGTACAACCGTGGTGGATTCGTGTCAATGTATAGCAAAACCAATACAACATTGTAAAGTAATTAGCCTCCAATTAAAATAAATACATTCATATTAAAAAAAAAAATAGTCCATGAGGTCACAAAGAGTTGTTTGTGACTCAGCATCCAAACAACATAAGTATGGTTAGGGCAGTAAAGCTACTCTGTATGATACTACAATAGTGGATGTCTGTCATTATACTTTTATCCAAACATGTACGATACTAAGAAGGCACCATTATGTAAATTACAAACCCTGGATGATTACAATGTGTCAACATAGATTCCTCTACTATCACAAATGTATCACTCTGTTGGGGGATGCTGATAATGGCGGAGGCCACACAAGTGTGAGGCAGGAAGCAAGACTCTGTACCTCCTGCAAATTTTGTTGTGAACCTAAAACTGTTCTAAAAAATAAAGTCCATTAAAAAAAAAAACAACAAAACACAACTGCTGCTAGTGACCAGCTCTCCATGAAAACATCTAATAAACTCATTTCACCCAAATAACCTGAAATCATCTCCAGTAAACTTATTAAAATCTCTGCAAGTTACAGTACTACTAAAATGGAAGCACCAAGTGAAAATATTACAGAGAAACCAAAATCCATCCTGATCATGATTTGTAGAAAACTGCCATGAAAGCAAATGATTAGTCCTCTAAGAAATGACGTTGAAAACAAAAGAAAATATGGTACCAGTGATTCTGAATACCTATCACTAAGTTGTTCCATAACCCGGTGGACTCCACACTATGTCTTCAAAATAATTACTGTACCATGCTGCTAAATATTTTTGAATACCAAACATTCAGTTAGAATGTACAGCTGTTGTTTACAATTTTAAATAACAAAAGAGTAAACATTTCAATGTACATTTATTATAGATATGTACCCTGCTTTTTTATTTATTAAACATGTGCTGCATACTTTCAATGACTTTGTAATTAAATGCATAAGTTTTGTTCCATTACAGGGTATAGGTTTAAGCATTTTAAATGCCAACAGATGATTATTTTCCTTTGTTTATGGCTAAATACGTGGTGCTAATGGTAAAGAACCCACCTGCCATGCAGTAGACATAAGAGATATGGGCTTGATCCCTGGTTTGGGAAGATTCCCTGAAGAAGGGCACAGCAGCTCACTCCAATGTTCTTCCCTGGAGAATCTTATGGACAGAGGAACCTGTCAGACTGCACAGTGTCAGACATGACTGAAGCAACTTAGCGCACATGCATATGTCTAAAAGCAATTCTTAAAAAAAAAAAGTTGGACCATATTGAGAAAGGATATGCATGATTTTTTCTGTTTTTTTTTTGTGTTTCCTTATTAAAATAATCATCCATTAGGAAAGCAGAATCATGAACTTAAAGTTACAAGTATTTATTATTTCCTTTAATGGTGTATATGAATGCAGTTAATTTGAAATTTTTTTCTTTCCCAGAATACCAAAGTCAGAAAGTGTACTTATTTATTTTTTTAACAAAAACTCTTTTTAACAACAACAAAAATGAGAGGAATAAAATTGTCGTTACAGAGGAACTAATTATCATAAAGTAGGTCTCAGAGACTGCTAGCATTGCATGAAGTATAGGCAGCTTGGAAGAACTAATTAGGATTTGCTATTTAAACAGTACTGACTAAAACAACATTTGAGTAAGTGCATTTCTGGAATCCTTTCCCTTTATGTGAATAGCATGTCACTAATTTGTGAGTCCTTTAGACATTAAATGCTGTAGGCTAAATATTTAAATATTTGAAGATTTAAAACAAAATGCATCTTTTCAAATAATTAGATAAAATATACTATTCACATTTTAGTTTTTAATAAAGAAATTGATCAGGTCAGAGTGAAAGAGTGCCTTGATTTAACCTTGAAGAAGTTTTTATAACTCATCCTATTTTTTAAATTAATCAGAATATTATTACAACAGAAAATTAGGTGGGGAATAATGATTATAAAAATGTATAATTTTGCAGAATATGAAGAACATAAAATTTAGTAAGATTTGGTTATTAGATCTTCTTTAAACTCTTACCAGGAGATAGTAAAGGACAGGGGATCCTATGATGCTATAGTCCTTGAGGTCCCAGAGTCAGACACAACTTAGAGATTGAACAAACAACAAAACTCTTACTACTAGTGGAGCAACAAATTAAAATATTCCCAAAGTGACTTTCAGATGTCAAATAACTGATTCCCTTTATCTATCTATTTTTATGTTGTGTTAGAATTTTAACTCATATTTAGTAAAATGCACTCCTTTCAACTGTAGGTTTAACAAACATTTACAAATGTTCATAGCTGTGAAAATTCCACATAGTATGTTTATTGATTCTTTCCTTCTTCTTTTATGCCTATTTACAGTCAACAGCTTCCCAACACATTAACTACTGTCAACCACCAATATGCTCTTGCTAGTTTTGATTGTTTTAGAATTCCTTGTTAACAGAATCATGTACAAAGATGTATCATGGATCCTGACTTTTAGCACTTTGCATAGTGCTTTTGAAATCCACACATATTATTGTTCATATAACTAATTTGTTCCTTTTTAATTACTGCTGAGAACGATTCCATTGTTGTTGTTGTTGTTCAGTCACCCAGTTATGTCTGACTTTCTGCGACCCTGTGGACTGCAGCACCCGAGGCCTCCTTGACCCTCACCATCTCCCGGACTTTGCCCAATTTCGTGTTCATTGCATTGGTGATGCTATTCAGTCATGTCATCCTTTGATGCCCTCTTCTTCTTCTATCCTCAATCTTTCCCAGCATCAGAAATTTTACCAATGAGTCTTCTCTTCACATCAGATGCCCAAACTACTGGAGCTTCAGCTTCAGTATCAGTCCTTCCAGTGAATATTCAGGGTTGATCTCCCTTAAGATTGACTGGTTTGATCTACTTGCGGTCCAAGTTATTTTCAGGAGGCTTCTTCAGCACCACAGTCTGAAGGCATCAATTTTTTGGCATTTTGCCCTCTTTACAGTCCAGCTCTCCCAACCCTACATGATCACTCAGAAGACCACAGCCTTGACTATACAGACCTTTGTCAGAAGAGTCATGTCTCTGCTTTTCAGCACACTGTCTAGGTTTGTCATTGCTTTCCTGCCAAGAAGCAACCGTTCTTCTGATTTCATGGCTGCAGTCACCATCTGCAGTGATTTTGGAGCCCACGAGGATGAAATCTGTCACTACTTCCACCTTTTCCCCTTCCATTTGTGATGCAAATAGATGCCAGATGCCATGATCTTAGTTTTTTTTTTTTTTTCCCTAATAATTAGTCTTAAGCCTGTTCTTTCACACTCCCTTTATTCTCATCAAGAAACTCTTTAGTTCCTCATCGCTTTCTGCCATAAGGGTGGTGCCATCTGCATATCTGAGGTTATTGATATTTCTCCTGGCAATCTTGATTCCAGCTTGTGTTTCATCCAGCCCAGTATTTCTCATGAGGCACTCTGCATATAAGTTAAATAAGCAGGTGACAATATACGGCCTTAACATACTAGTTTTCCTATTTGCAACCAGACTCTCATTCCATGTCCAGTTCTAACTGTTGCTTCCTGACCTGCATACAAGTTTCTCAAGAGGCAGGTCAGGTGGGCTGGTATCCCCATCTCTTTCAGAATTTTCTATAATCTATTGTGACACACACAGTCAAAACCTTTGCATAGTCAGTAAAGCAGAAATAGATGTTTTTTCTGGAACTCTCTTGCTTTTTTGATGATCCAGCGGATGTTGGCATTTTGATCTCTGGATCCTCTGCCTTTTCTAAAACCAGCTTGAACATCTGGATGTTCACGGTTCATGTATTGCTGAAGCCTGGCTTGCAGAATTTTAAGCATCACTTTACTAGCGTGTGAGATGAGTGAAATTGTGCGGTAATTTGAGCATTCTTTCGCATTATCTTTCTTTGGAATTGGAATGAAAACTGATCCTTGCCAGTCCTGTGTCAACTAATGAGTTTTCCAAATTTTCTGGCATATTGAGTGTAGCACTTTCACAGCATCATCTTTTAGGATTTGAAATAGCTCAACTGGAATCCCATCGCTTCCACTAGCTTTGTTCGTAGTGATGCTTCCTAAGGCACACCTGACTTCACATTCCAGGATGTCCAGCTCTAGGTGAGTGTTCACACCATCATGATTTTCTTGGTCATGAAGATCTTTTTTGTACAGTTCTTCTGTGTATTCTTGCCACCTCTTCTTAATAACATCTGCTTCTGTTAGGTCCCTAACATTTCTGTCCTTTATTGAGCCTATCTTTGCATGAAATATTCCCTTGGTATCTCTAATTTTCTTGGAGCGATCTCTAGTCTTTCCCATTTTATTGTTTTCCTCTATTTCATTGCATTGATCGCTGAGGAAGGCTTTCTTATCTCTCTTTGCTCTTCTTTGGAACTCTCCATTCAAATGGGTATATCTTTCCTTTTCTCCTTAGCTTTTTGCTTCCCTTCTTTTCACAACTATTTGTAAGGCCTCCTCAGACAACCATTTTGCTTTTCTGTATTTCTGTTTCTTGGGGATAGTCTTGATCCCTGTCTCCTGTACAAGGTCACGAACCTCCATCCATAGTTCATCAGGCACTCTTTCTATCAGATCTATTCCCTTAAATCTATTTCTCACTTCCACTGTAAAATCAAGGGATTTGATTCAGGCCATACCTGAACGGCCTAGTGGTTTTCCCTACTGTCTTCAATTTCAGTCTGAATTTGCAAATAAGGAGTTCATGATCTGAGCCACAGTCAGCTCCCAGTCTTGTTTTTGCTGACTGTATAGAGCTTCTCCATCTTTGGCTGCAAAGAATGTAATCAACCTGATTTCGGTGTCGACCATCTCGAGATGTCCATGTGTAGTCTTCTCTTGTGCTGTTGGAAGAGGGTGTTTGCTATAACCAGTGCGTTCTCTTGGCAGAACTTTATTAGCCTTTGCTTTGCTTCATTCTGTACACCAAGGCCAAGTTTGCCTGTTACTCCAGGCATTTTTTGACTTCCTACTTTTGCATTCCAGTCCCTTATAATGAAAAGAACATCATTTTTGGGTGTTAGTTCTAGAAGGCCTTGTAGGTCTTCAAAGAACTGTTCAACTTCAGATTCTTCAGCGTTACTGGTCGGGGCATAGATTTGGATTACCGTAATAATGAATGGTTTGCCTTGGAAATGAACGGAGATCATTCTGTCATTTTTGAGATTGCATCCAATTCATCCAATATTGCATTTCAGACTCTTTTGTTGACTATGATGGCTACTCCATTTCTTTTCATGGATTCCTGCCCATAGTGATAGATATAGTGGTCATCTGAGGTAAATTCACCCATTCCAGTCCATCTTAGTTAGCTGATTCCTAGAATGTTGATGTTCACTCTTGTCATCTGTTTGACCACTTCCAATTTGCCTTGATTCACGGACCTAACATTCCAGGTTCCTGTGCAATATTGCTCTTTATAGCATCAGACCTTGCCTCTATCACCAGTCCCATCCACAACTGGGTATTGCTTTCGCTTTAGCTCCATCCCTTCATTCTTTCTGGAGTTATTTCTCCACTGATCTCCAGTAGCATATTGGGCACCTACCAACCTGGGCAGTTCCTCCTTCAGTATCCTTTTATTTTGCCTTTTCATACCATTCATGGCGTTCTTAAGGCAAGAATACTGAAGTGGTTTGCCATTCCCTTCTCCAGTGGACCACATTCTGTCAGACCTCTCCACCATGACCTGTCCATCTTGGGTGGGCCCCACATGGCATGGCTTAGTTTCATTGAGTTAGACAAGGCTGTGGTCCATGTGAACAGATCAGCTAGCTGTCTGTGATTGTGGTTTAAGTCTGTCTGCCCTCTGATGCCCTCTCTCAGTGCCTACCGTCTTACTTAGTTTTCTCTTACCTTGATGTGGGGTATCTCTTCACGGCTGCTTCAGCAAAGCATAGCCGCTGCTCCTTAACTCGGAAGTGGGGTAGCTCCTCTTGGCCACCACCCCTGACCTTGGGCGTTGGGTAGCTCCTCTCTGCCACCACCCCTGTGAGTGTCCAGGAGTCTCTGGTGGAGGCGTGGGTTGGCGGTGGCCTGTTGCACGCAGGGGGCACCGAGCACGGCAGTGCCTGCATGGGACCTTTTATAGGAGGTCACCATTATCTCATCACTCCCCCCATAGTTTTTCTTTTTCTTAGGATAGTTTTGTTTGCTGCCTCCTGTACAATATTATGGACCTCTGTCCACAGTTCTTCAGGCACACTGTTAACTCGATCTAGCCCCTTCAATCTATTCGTTACCTCTACTGCAAATTTATATGGGATTTTATTTAAGTCATACCTGGCTGGCTAATTGTTTTTCTCAGTTTTTTTTTTTTTTTTTTCCAGCCTGAATTTTGCTATGAAAAGCTGATGATCTAAGCCACAGTCAGCTCCAAGTTTTTTTTTTTTTTTTTTTGCTGACTGTATACAGCTTCTCCATCTTCAGCTGCAAAGAATGCAATCAATTTGATTGATTCCATTGTAGACTATACCAAAATGTCAAAATGTGTTTATCCATTCATGAGTTAATAGGCATTTGAGTGTGCCTTTTAGAAAGCTATTATGAAAATTTTATGTTCAAGTCTTATGTAAATATCCATGAAATTTAAAAAGCTACAGTTATGATAAGTTCTGTGAGCAAGGCTTTTTGCACCACTTTCATTTTTTGAAAGAATTTTTTTCTTGGTTTTATCCCCCCCCCCCCCAGTAAGTTTCCATCCTCAATCGCTCAGTCTTTGCAACCCCATGAACTACAATCGACAAGGCTCCTCTGTCCATGGGATTCTCCAGGCAAGAATACAGGAGTGGGTTGCCATTTCCTCCTCTGGGGTATTTTCCCCACCTAGGGAGTGAATCTACATCTCCTGTGTCTCCATATGGAATTAAACTCCACTTCTTAACTGATTTTTATGTGAACTGTTCCTAAGCTGAAGCAGGTATGCTTCAGGATGAATTTTCTAATGACACAGAGCTCCAGATTCTGTTGTTCTGGTATTGCCATAGTGTTCACAAATATGGTGTCTTGGCTTTGCTTTCCTGGACCAGCTTCCCTTCTGCACTTTTATCTGGACCTTTCCCCTCTTTTTTTTCCTTTTTGGTCTCTACATTGCTTATTTTTGTGCTGCTCCCAGTAATTTCTTTTCAGTGTGCTATCTGATTCTAAAATACATGGTTAGCTGGTCAGTTTTGAAAGTTCTTGTAATGGTATAGATCAAATCATGTGGAACTAGCACTTTCACATGCTGTACTGAGTTCCACTGTGTTTTCTCTGCAAATATAGTATTAACATGAAATTTTTGCATCTGTTTGCCTTTGTTCAGTTTTGAGATTTGTGGGGACAACTCACCTCTGAATTTTGCTGCAAAAATAGTATTCATATGTTTTATATTGTGGATATATAACTGCTTTCCTGCTTTTTATCAGGATTTAGAAAACTATGCTGTAATATCCATCTGCCCAGAATCTCCTGGTTATTTTTAAACACCTTCATACAGCTGGCTCAGAAAATGCTTTAGTCACTGGTTTTTTTCCCAAAGTCATTTCTCATTATTTTTTAATGGGGCACCCAATATGAATACGATTAGCTATGGTCATTCTACCAGTAAATTGTTAATGTTGAGACGGGTTTCCTTACTTTGATGACTTGCATCAGTGTTAACTTTAAGAGGAAAAAAGTATAAACAATTCTTCAATATTTTCAAGGAGTCAGACTTAAATAGGGGCATATATGACCTCCTGTATAAGATCTTTATGGTATTAGAAGATACAAAGTTCTTCATTTTGGTTGTTAAAAACTCTTATTAGCCATACTTTTTAGTTTTTAAGCCTATTCCTTCATATTTGAGAATAAAGCCAATGTTCAAACAAGTAGAAAGAAAATGAGTGTAAAATTCAAAATATACTTAATAAATTCAAAAAACATATAGGAGTTAATTTCAGCATGTTTGGATAGGAAAACTATTCATGGAGTGGGAATATGCTTAGTTTTTACTATAGACAATGGCTTAAGTATTTATTATAGGACTTAGTTTTGTCACCAAAATGCATCTTAATGGGCTGGTATACATATACACAGTGAGGCAAAATAATACCAAAATATCAGAGTTTAGAGTAGAGAAACATTTACTGAGGACCATGCAAGGAGAGGGGTGGCTTGTGCATTAAAACATCTCAAACTCTCAGAAAAACCTTTTTCAAGGAGAGAGGAGAGAGGGGCATGAGGAGTGGTTGGAAAAATCTTGGTGTCAGATCCCTCGTTCTGGAGGTCAGGTCATGGTCAGGTAACATGTTCTTATAAATCTTGAACAAGTGTTATCCTCTGTCCTGACAAGAAAGGGCAGGTCTCAAGGCATGACTTTCCCCTCCAAGGTTTGGTCCTGCTGAGAGGAGGCAGAGCTCAGCTGGCAGCATACTCAGGGCTGGGTCCTCAGACCCTGCTCAGATGTCATTGCTGAGGGAGCTGGGCTCCCAGCCCAACTGGCCTTCAGGCCCCTAGGTTGTCCATATGTCAGGAAACTGGGGGGTGTGGAAGGGGGCTTGTCCCACAGAAAGTGTCCCAAGCAGGTGGTTGCTGCCATGAGGAGGCAGAGGTGGGGATGCGGGAGTCACAAGCCCTGGGCTTGGCCAGTGGGTGACCTTGATGAGGGTTCTGGAGACCAGCAGGACACAGCCCTCCACCTGTAACCTGGGCCCCCAGCTCACCCACTTGCCTAAGGCTAGATAAGCTGGAGGGCCATGAGAAGGCTGGGATCCACCTCTGACCTCATTCTCCTCTTGCCATGCTGACCAATGGTTGAGCAGGATCACTAATGTTTGCTCATTGAAAGTTGCTCGTTTGGGGGCAGGGCCCACAGTGGCCCTGACCAATAGCTGTAAGACATGCGTTAAGGCTCACTCATGTCAACTCTATGTGACCCCATGGACTGTAGTGTGCCAGGCTCCTCTGTCCATAGAATTTTCTAGGCAAGAATATTGGAGTGGATTGTCATTTCTTATTCCAGGAAATCTTCCTGACCTAGGGATTGAACTCATATACCCTGTGCCTCCTACACTGGCAGGCAGATTCTTTACCACTGCAGGCACTTGGGAAGCACTAAGGGACCATTAATGGTCTTCTCGGTAACCATTGCCTGGTAATGGGGTGGGGTAGATGGGGTAATATCCCACAGTAATGTCCCATTGCTAAGGTCTATACAGAGCTATGCTCTATTACAGTTTGGCCAACACACCCAGCATAAATTGGCACTTACTATTCTAGGAAGGGTTTCCCAGTCACTGAGGATAAAGAATCCACCTGCATGCAGGAGACACAAGAGACATGGCTTCAATACCTGGGTTGGGAAAATCCTCTGGAGTAAGGCATGGTAAATGCTCTAGCATTCTTGCTTGAAAAAACCCATGGACAGAAAAGCCTGACAGCTATGATCCATAGGCTTGCAAGGAGTAGGACACAAGTGAAGTGACTGAGCATACATTCTAGAAAGAAATGCTACAGAGCAACATGTTGATATAATCCCCTCTCTTTGGTCTGAACAAACGGGTTTCTTATTGATCTCTCATGCTCAGTTCACGATCTCACATTTTATGTGAATGACCTACAGACCTTCTAAAACTACCACCCCCAAAAGCTGTTCTTTTCATTATAGGGGACTGGAACGCAAAAGTAGGAAGTCAAGAGATACCTTAAAAACTGGCAAATTTCGCCTTGGAGTACAAAATGAAGCAGGGGAAAGGCTAACAGAGTTTTGCCAAGAGAACACACTGGTCACAGGAAACACCCTCTTCCAAAACACAAGAGAAATAAAGACTATACACATGGATATAACAAGATGGTCAATACCATGTCAATGGTCAATATGAAATCAGACTGTCTTCTTTGCAGCTGAGGATGGAGAAGCTCTATACAGTCAGCAACAGCAAGACTGGGGGTTAACTGTGGCACAGATCATGAACTCTTTATGGCAAAATTCAGACTTACATTGAAGAAAGTAGGGAAAACCACTAGACCACTCAGGTATGGCCTAAATCAAATCCCTCACAATTATACAGTGGAAGTGACAAATAGATTCAAGGGATTATACCTGATAGAGTCACTGGAGAACAAGACAATCAATGTAGGTTCATGACATGTACAAGAAGCAGTTATCAAGACCATCCCCAAGAAAAAGAAATGGAAAAAGACAAAATGGTTGTCTGAGGAGGCCTTAAAAATAGTTGAGAAAAGAAAAGAAGCTAAAGGCAAAGGAGAAAAAGAAAGATATAACCATTTGCATGGAGAGTTCCAAAAAATAACAAGAAGAGATAAGAAAGCCTTCCTCAGTGATCAATGCAAAGAAATAGAGGGAAAAAAGAGAATGGGAAAGACTAGAGATCTCTTCAAGAAAATTAGACATACCAACGGAACATTTCATGCAAAGATGGGCACAATTAAGTACAAAAATGGTATGGACCTAACAGAAGTAGAAGATATTAAGACAAGGTGGCAAGAACACACAGACAGACTATACAAAAAGATCTTCCTGACTCAGATATCCATGATGGTGTGATCACTCACCTAGAACCAGACATCCTGGAATGCGAAGTCAAGTGGACCCTAGGAAGCATCACTACAAACAAAGCTAGTGTAAGTGATGGAGTTCCAGTTAAGCTATTTCAAATCCTAAAAGATGATGCTGTTAAACTGCTTCACTCAATATGCCAGAAATGTTGGAAAATTCAGCAGTGGCCACAGGACTGGAAAAGGTCGTTTTCATTCCAATCCCCCCAAAAAACAATGTCAAAGAATGTTCAAACTACCACACAATTGCACTCATCTCATACACTAGCAAAGTGATACTCAAAATTCTCCAAGCCACGCTTCAAAAGTACATGAACCATTTCTGTGATAATGAGTGATGTTGAGCATCTTTTCATGTGTTTGTTAGCCATCTGTATGTATTCTTTGGAGAAATGTCTGTTTAGATCTTTGGCCCATTTTTTAATTGGGTCATTTATTTTTCTGGAATTGAGCTGCAGGAGTTGCTTATATATTTTTGAGATTAATCCTCTGTCTCTTTCTTCATTTGCTATTATTTTCTCCCATTCTGAGGGCTGTTTTTTCACCTTGCTTATAGTTTCCTTTGTTGTGTAAAAGCTTTTAAGTTTAATTAGGTCCCATTTGTTTATTTTTGCTTTTATTTCCAATATTCTGGGAGGTGGGTCATAGAGGATCTTGCTGTGATTTATGTCTGAGAGGGTTTTGCCTATGTTCTCCTCTAGGAGTTTTACAGTTTCTGGTCTTACATTTAGATCTTTAATCCATTTTGAGTTTATTTTTGTGTCTGGTGTTAGAAAGTGTTCTAGTTTCCTTCTATTTACAAGTGGTTGACCAGTTTTCCCAGCATCACTTGTTAAAGAGGATGTCTTTTTCCATTGTATATTCTTGCCTCCTTTGTCAAAGATAAAGTGTCCATAGGTACATGGATTTATCTCTGGGCTTCCTATTTTGTTCCATTGATCTATATTTCTGTCTTTGTGCCAGTACCATACTGTCTTGATGACTGTGGCTTTGTGGTATAGTCTGAAGTCAACCAGGTTGATTTCTTCAGTTCCATTCTTCTTTCTCAAGGTTGCTTTGGCTATTCGAGGTTTTTTGTATTTCCATACAAACTGTGAAATTATTTTTCCTAGTTCTATGAAGAATACCATTGGTAGCTTGATAGGGATTGCATTGAATCTATAGATTGCTTTGCATAGTATACTCATTTTCACAATATTGCTTCTTCCAATCCATGTGATGGGTATAGGAGACAACCTCACCACCCTCCAGAGAAATCTGTGTGTCGGTCAAGAAGCATCAGTTAAAACTGGACATGGAATAACAGCCTGGTTTCATATTGGGAAAGGAGTAGGTCAAGACTGCACATTGTTACCCTGCTTATTTAACTTATATGCAGAGTACATCATGCAAAATGCAAGGCTGGATGAAGCAAAAGTTGGAATCAATATTGCTGGAAGAAATATCAACAACCTCAGATATGCAGATTACACCACCCTTATGGCAGAAAGCAAAGAGGAACTAAAGAGCTTTTTGATGAAAGTGAAAGAGGAGAGTGAAAAAGCTGGCCTAAAACTCAACATTCAAAAAACAAAAATCATGGCATCCAGTCCCATCACTACATGTAAAATAGATGGGGAAACAGTGAGAGACTTTATTTTTGGGGGGCTCCAAAATCACTGAAGATGGTGACTGCATCCATGAAATTAAAACATGCTTGGTCCTTGGAAGAAAAGCTATGACAATCCTAGTCAGCAAATTAACATTACTTTGTCAACAAAGGTCCAGCTAGACTAAGATATGGTTTTTCTAGTAGTCATGTATGGATGTGAGAGTTGGGCTATAAAGAAACCTGAGCATCAAAGAATTGATGCTTTTGAACTGTGGTGTTGGAAAAGACTCCTGAGAGTCCCTTGGACTGCAAGGAGATCAAATATGTCAATCCTAAAGGAAATCATTCCTGAATATTCATTGGAAGGAATGATGCTGAAGCTGAAGCTCTAGTATCATGGCCCCCTGTTGCAGAGAACTGACTCATTCGAAAAGACTCTGATGCTGGGAAAGGTTGAAGTCTGGAGGATAAGGGGATGACAGGGGATAAAATGGTTGAATGACACAACTGACTCAGTCGACATGGTTTGAGCTGTCTCCAGGATCTGGTGAAGGGCAGGGAGGCCTGGCATGCTGAAATCTATGAGGTCACAAAGAATAAGGCATGACTGAGTGAATGAACTGAACCTATAACACATCCAGGGTAGAAAATAAAAATATGTACAGCATCGTTAAGTTATCTTAAAACTGAACAGCTCCAACATTTTTATTAGTCAGCCTAATTTATTTCAGACTTTTTGCCAATTGTTGACAATTTTTGCTCTCTTGTAATTTTGTGATTTATTATTTCATCTGGCTTAGTAACAAGATTTACAATATCTTGTCCTTAACTTCTCAAGTCCTTCAACACAATATATGAATTAGTACCTAGCTTTAAAAATGGAAATAAATAGTCATATACACTGAACACTTATGTTTTCAAACTTATGAGTTATTTATGTAAGTAAATGAGAAAAGTGAAAGCTGCTCAGTTGTGTCCAACTCTTTGCAACCCTCTGGACTGTACAGTCCATGAAATTCTCCAGGTCAGAATATTGGAGTGGGTAATCTTTCACTTTTTGATGGCATCTTCCCAACCCAGGGATTGAACCCAGGTCCTCTGCATTAGAGGCAGATTCTTTAAATGCTGAGCCACAAGGGAAGCCCAGGAATACTGGAATGGGTAGCCTATCCCTTCTCCCACGGATCTTCCCGACCCAGGAATTGAAGCATGTGCTCCTGCATCACAGGCAGATTCTTAACAACTGAGCTATTAGGGAAGTGGCAAAAATAAATGATGCTGAAAGATGAACTCCCCAGGCTGGCAGGTGCCCAATATGCTAATGGAGAATAGTGGAAAAATTACTCCACAAAGAATGAAGAGAAGATCCAAAGAGAAAGAAACACTCAGTTGTGGATGTATCTGGTGACAGAAGTAAAGTCTGATGTTGTAAAGAAAAATATTGCATAGGAACCTAGAATGTTAGGTCCATGAATCAAGGTAAATTGGAATGGGTCAAACAGGAGATGGCAAGAATGAACAATGATATTTTAGGAATCAGTGAATTAAAATGGACTGGAATGGGCAGGTTTCATTCTGATGACCATTATATCTACTACTGTGGGCAAGACTCCCTTAGAAATGGAGTAACCCTCATAGTCAAGAAAAGAGTCTGAAATGTAGTATTTGGGTGCAATCTCAAAAATGAGAGAATGATCTCTGTCTATTTCCAAAGCAAATCATTCAATATCACATTAATCCAAGACTATGCCCCAACCACTAATGCCAAAGAAGCTGAAGTTGAATTGTTCTATGAACACTTATAAGATCTTCTAGAAATAACATCCAAAAAAGATGTTCTTCTCATCATAGGGAACTAGAATGCAAAAATAGGAAGTCAAGTGATACCTCAGAGGGCAGAGAGACTGAAACCACAATCACAGAAAACTAGCCAATCTGAACACACGGACCACAGCCTTGTCTAACTGAATGAAATTAGGCCATGCCGTGTGGGGCCACCCTAGATACACGGGTCATGGTGGAGAGGTCTAACAGAATGCGGTCAACTAGAGAAGGGAATGGCAAACCACTTCAATATTCTTGCCTTGAGAACCCATGAACAGTATGAAAAGGCAAAAAGATAGGACACTGAAAGATGAATTCCCCAGGTCGGTAGGTGCCCAATATGCTACTGGAGATCAGTGGAGAAATAACATATGAGATGGTTGGATGGCATCACCAACTCAATGGACATGAGTTTCAGTAGGCTTCGGGAGTTGGTGATGGACAGGGAGGCCTGGCATGGTGCGGTTCGTGGGGTCCCAAAGAGTTGGACATGACTAAGCGACTGAACTGAACTGAAGAGATACCTAAAGAAACAGGCAAATTTGGTCTTGTAGTAAAAATGTGTCAGGGCAAAGACTAACAGAGTTAATGAGGCAGATAACCACGATCTTGTGGTCAGTCACATAGAGTCAGACATCCTGGAATGTGAAATCAAGTGGGCCTGAGGAAGCATCACTACAAACAAAGCTAGAGGAGGTGATGGAATTACAGTTGAAGTATTTCAAACCCTAAAGATGATGCTGTGAAAGTTCTGCACTCAATATGCCAGCATATTTGGAAAACTCAGCAGTGGCCACAGGACTGGAAAAGGTCAGTTTTCATTCCAATCCTAAAGAAAGGCAAAGCCAAGGAATGTCCAAACTGTCATACAATTGCACTCATCTCACAAGATAGCAAAATAATGCTCAAAATTCTCCAAGCAAGGCTTCAACAGTACATGAACTGTGAACTTCCAGTTGTTTAAGCTGGATTTAGAAAAGGCAGAGGAACCAGAGGTCAAATAGTCAACCTCCTTTGTACCATAGAAAAAGCAAGAGAGTTCCTGAAAGACATTTACTTCTTTATTGACTGTGCCAAAACCTTTGACCGTGTGGATCATAAGAAAATGTTGAAAATTCTTAGAGATGGGTATACTAGACCACCTTACCTGCCTCCTGAGAAATCTGTATGCAGGTCAGGAAGCAACAGTTAGAACTGGACCTGGAACAACAGACTGGTTCCAAATTGAGAAAGGAGTACAAGGCTGTATACTGTCACCCTGCTTATTTAACATATGCAGAATACATCATGCAAAATACTGGGTTGGATGAAGCACCAATTGGAATCAAGACTGCCAGGAGAAATATCAATAACCTCAGATATGTAGATGCCATCTCCCTTGTGGTAGAAGCAAAGAATTAAAGAGCCTCTTGATGAAAGTGAAAGAGGAGAGTGAAAAAATTGGCTTAAAACGCAACATTCAAAAAACGAAGTCATGGCATCCACTCCCATTACTTCAAGGCAAATAGATTGGAATCAATGGAAACAGTGAGAAATTTTATTTTGTTGGGTTCCAAAATCACTGTGGATGGTGAATGCAGCCATGAAATTAAAAGATACTTGCTCCTTGGAAGAAAAGCTATGACCAATCTAGACAGTGTATTAAAAAGCAGAGACAGTACTTTGCCAACAATGGTCCATCCAGTTAAAGCTATGGTTTTTTCCAGTAGTCTTGTATGGATGTGACAGTTGGACTATAAAGAAAGCTGAGTACCAAAGAATTGAAGCTTTTCAACTGTGGTGTTGGAGAAGACTCTTGAGAATCCCTCAGACTTCAAGGAGATCAAACATGTCAATTCTAAAGGAAATCAGTCCTGAACATTCATTGGAAAGACTGATGCTGAAGCTGAAGCCCCAATATTTTGCCCCCTTGTTGTGGAGAACTGACTCATTGGAAAATACCCTGATGCTGGGAAAGACTGAAAGAAGGAAGAGAAGAGGACAACAGAGGATAAGACAGTTGATGGCATAACTGATTTGATGGACACGAATTTGAGCAAGTTCCATGTGTTGAAGGACAAGGAAGCCTGGCTTGCTTCAGGAAATGGGGTTACAAAGAGTTGGACAGGATGAAACATCTGAACTGAACTCAGTAAATTCTCAAGAGTTGGTGACTTAATTTATTTTCTTCTTCCCATGATCATGTTCCTGCACCTTTGTGTTGATATTTTCTCTTTAGTCAGGAAACATCTGCCAAAGAGCTCTGCAAACAATTCCAATGGTGCCCAAAATGCAAATCAATATATACATATATTAGGGACTATATTAATGAATATAGGACATATATATAATATATGTTATGTAATATATACATGTGGAGATGTTTGGATAGCATCACTGACTCAATGGACATGAACTTGGGCAAATTCCAGGAGAAAGTGAAGGACAGGGAGGCCTGGAATTCTGCAGTCCATGGCATTGCAAAGAGTCAGACAAGACTTAGCAACTGAACAGGAACAGTAATGTATGGAGTAGGAAGTGGCACCCTACTCTGGTACGCTTGTCTGGAAAATTCCATGGATAGAAGAACCTGGTCCTCTCCAGTCCATGAGGTCAAAATAGTCAGACTTGGCTGAGCTACTGAAAAATAAATCCCACTAGTGCAGTAACAAATATACATACTTAAAACATTTAAATTTATAAAATGCACATCTACATACTGATGAAGATTTATTTAGAAACATAAAGGAGGAAATACACCAAAAATAAAATTCTCATGTGGATATTGATCTACACCAATTTCCACCTCTGCACATTTAACAAAGTGTCCTATAAGACCTAATACAATATTTATTATCCTATTCACATCCTCTCTTATAAATAGAATTGTGAAACAAATTTCCTAGGAATTCTCTCCCTCATATAAAGTCCTCTAGTTATTATAACATGGAGTACTGAGGCAAAAATGCAACTAAGATTACATAAGCAAGTATGGCAAGATAATACTTATTTTTATAAAAAAATAAGGAACAACTGTATAGCCTTATCTTTACAATATGATTCTATTCTCAGGAAACCATCCTCAAATTTAATTTATATATATATTTTTTATTGCACAACTGGTTTTGTACTACATGATACTTTTTTATAAAATCATTAGCATTTCCATTTGCAATTTAATAAACAAATCTGGGACCAAATGAGAAATGTATTTTAAAAAACAAGTAAGAGTATGAAAAAAATCAAATTTGAATTAAAAAACCAGATAAATATATTTTCCATGGAGGAGATTTAGTGTTGAGCTGTTCCTTTAAACTATTTTACTCTCTATGTAAACCTGCAATACTGACCTCATGCCCAGCCAACCCATGTCCTTGTTAAATGCTGAGGAGGAAAGAAGTGATCCTTTGTACTCCTGAAGTTTCACTTCCAGTGGTTGAATAACATTGCTAAGTGGAAGCAAGCTGGAGATTTTGTAAAGAGCAGTTCAAAAGGCATAGATGACCCTCTTTGATGACAGGCGGTTAATATTTCCTCAGTAACCAGCTCTTAGCAGCTGCCTGGCTGTGGCAGTTACAAAGGTGCTGGGGATGGGGCAGTAGCCCCAGGGCCTTTCTCATTCAACCCATCAGCAGTGGGGCAAATTATGTACTTCACTTCTCATTTTTAAAATTTGAGATGTAAAGATAACTTCTGGAAGGCAAAAATGCCTGCTGTTGTTAAACTAGGTAGCAGTGTTTATATTCTTTCCAGTACAATATATTTATATTTCACATTGTCTTTACATGTTTTATATAGTATTATACTTATTTCTTTCATCACAATTGTCCCAGTTTTGAAGTTCGTGAGGGTAAGTCACAAATCCAAGTCCTCTTTATATTCATAAATTTTCTTTATAGTCATAAGGCAGTGACCAGAACATAGTAAATATTATATAGAATTGAGTATAGTTAATCACTAATAAGGCAATTATGCTATAAATCTGAATATAAACTCAACTAATGACAGTATTAAAATAATCATATTATTTTTTATACAGTGTTTTTTGTCATAGTAAATGTTTTAAATAATAATGTTAAACTCAGGAGAAGGAAGCATTTTAGAAAACATACTATGAACAAAATTTATCTGCTATGACACTGTAAAATCTGTTATTATTTATGGTAAATTAAGGGTTTAAGACTTGAAAAATAGCAACTGCTTTATAAATCTTTTAATGTGCAAATTTCAGTTAGTCAATGAATACTTTTCAGACAAAGCACTTACCAAGAGGAAGATCATACTCCTGTAACTCAAAATTTCACTGATAATAGAAAAAAATTCATATTAGCATGTTGTGAACATTCATACCACATGGGGAGTAAACATGGGAGTTATTTTCTCATCAAATTACTTTTTTTGCTATGCCACAAAATTAAAATTAAATATTATAAAGCAATAAAATGTAAATGCTGTCAAATTGTTTATGATTCATCATTTTCAACACCAATCATTTTATAATCAGTTATGATTATTCCAACCCAAAACAAGCACAGAACAAGGTAGGAATATAACCATGGTGCTAACAGTTTTATTTAATTTAAAGGAAAACCACTTTTATTATGATTCAATGGGGCAATAATTGTTTTTTTCCCCCCTTGGCTTAATTGGGAATAGCTGCTTTATATCATTGTGTTAGTTTCTGCTGTACAACATAGTGAATCATATATATCTATATATATATAGATAGATACACACACACACACACACACACACACATATAGTGGATATGATGAAATTCCAGCAGAACTATTCAAATCTCTAAAGGATGCCGCCATCATCAAAGTTTTGCATTCATTATGTCAACAAATCTGGAAGACCCAGCAGCGGCCACAGGACTGGAAAAGGTCAATCCTCATCCCAAACCCCAGGAAGGGTAGTACCAAAGAATATGCTAACCATTGGACAATGGCACTCATCTCCCGTGCTAGTAAGGTCGTGTTTCAAAGTTTGCATGCTAGGTTGCAGCATTATGGGAACTTGCAGATGTCCAAGGTGGGTTTAGAAAAGGAAGAGGAACTAGACATCAAATTGCCAACATTCGATGGATCATAGAGAAAGTAAGGGGATTCCAGAAAAACATCTACCTCTGTTTCATCGACGACACTAAAGCCTTTGACTGGGTGGATCATGACACACTGTGGAAAGTTCTTAGAGAGATGGGAATGCCAGAAAATCTTACCTGTCTCCTGAGAAACCTGTTTGTGTGTCTAGAAGCAACAGTTAGAACCCTGTATGGAACAACTGATTGGTTCAAGATCTAGAAAGGAGTATGAGAGGGCTGTCTGCTGCCACCCTGAGCACATCATGAGAAATGCCAGACTGGATAAGTTACAAGCTGGAATCAAGATAGGTGGGAGAAACATCAACAACCTCAGATATCCAGATGATACCACCCTAATGGCAGAAAGCAAAGAGGAACTAAAGAGTTTCTTGATGAGGGTGAAGGAGGAGAGTGCAAGAGCCAGCTTAAGACTAAATATTAAAATAAACAAACAAAGCTCATGGGATCAGGCATCTATTTGCATTGCAAATAAAAGGGGAAAAGGTGGAAGTAGTGACAGATTTCCTCCTCTTGGGCTCCAAAATTACTGCAGATGGTGACTGCAGGCATGAAATCAGAAGATGGTTGCTTCTTGGCAGGAAAGCGATGACAAACCTAGACAGTGTGTTGAAAATCAGAGACATTATTCTGCGGACAAATGTCTGTATAGTCAAGGCTATAGTCTTTCCAGTGATCATTCACGCTTGTGAAAGCTGGACTGTGAAGAGGGTAGAATGCCAGAAAAATTGATGCTTTCAAACTATGGTGCTGAAGAAGACTCCTGAAAGTCCCTTGGACTGCAAGGAAATCAAATCAGTCATCTTAAGGGATATCAACCCTGAATATTCACTGGAAGGACTGATGCTGAAACAGAAGCTCCAGCATTTTGGGCATCTGATGTGAATGGACAACACATTGGTAAAGTCCCTGAAGCTGGGAAAGATTGAGGGCAGAAGGAGAAGAGGGCCTCAGAGGATGAAATGGCTGGACAGCATCACCGATGAAATGAACATGAAATTGGGCAAACTCGGGAGATCATGAGGGTCAGGGAGGCCTGGGCTGCAGCAGTCCACAGAATCACATAGAGTCAGACACAACTGGGGGACTGAACAGCAACAACAGTACATATCTGCCCTCTTTCTCCCTCATCCCCCCAGAATAGGCCTCCACAGAGCACCAGGCTGAGTTCTCTGTGTTATATAGCAGGTTCCCACCAACTTTCTCTTTTACATATGGTCATGTATGTATCGGAGAAGGCAATGACACCCCACTTCAGTACTCTTGCCTGGAATCTCCCATGGACGGAGGAGCCTGGTAGGTTACAGTCCTTGGGATCTGGAAGAGTGGGACACGACTAAGCGACTTCACTTTCACTTTTCACCTTCATGCATTAGACAAGGAAAGGGCAACCCACTGCAGTGTTCTTGCCTGGAGAAT
Source organism: Odocoileus virginianus (assembly GCF_023699985.2). Taxonomy (NCBI): domain Eukaryota; kingdom Metazoa; phylum Chordata; class Mammalia; order Artiodactyla; family Cervidae; genus Odocoileus; species Odocoileus virginianus. The sequence goes on from NC_069684.1 coordinate 68,617,403, forward strand.
CCCAGGGACGGAGGAGCCTGGTGGGCTGCCGTCTATGGGGTCGCACAGAGTCGGACACGACTGAAGCGACTTAGCAGCAGCAGCGGCAGCAGTGTATGTATGTCAGTGCTACTCTCTCAATTCATCCCACTTTCCTCCAACTGTGTCCACACATCTGTTCTTTATGTCTGAGTCTCTATTCCTGCCCTGCAAGTAGGTTCACCTGTACCATTTTTCTAGATTCCACATATGTATGTCAATATATGATAGTTGTCTAACTTTTTTGATTTTTTCCACTCCATGGCAGACTATCTAGCTTCATCCACACTTCTACAAATGACCCAATTTATTCCTTTTATGACAACAATATTTCACTGGATATATGAACCATGTGCATATACTCAGATACTTAGTTGCTCAGTCATGTCTGATTCTTTAGGACTGCCTGTAGTCCTCCAGGCTTCTCTGCCCATGGCATTTTACAGGCAAGAATACTGGAGTGGATTGCCATTTCTTCTGCCAGGGGATCTTCCTGACCCAGGGATCAAATCCCTATCTTCTCTGTCTTCTTCATTGGCAGATGAAATTTTACCATTGAGCCAACCTAGAAAGCCATACATGTACCACATCATCTTTATTCATTCAGTTTCTGTAAAGTTAAAGCTGACAATTAGACCCTGAAATAGTGTGATTCCACAGCAGGAACTACAGCACTGTGGGTGCTCGTCTCTGTCACCTAACCTGCAACACAGGAGGCAAGAATACATAATGGAGAAAAGACTGTCTCTTAAGTAAATGGTGTTGGGAAAAATGGACAGCTTCATGTAAAAGAATGAAATTAGGGTACTCCCTAAAAAATATTTATAGCATAACATTTTAAAACTTTTGCTTATTACATTTAGGTCTTTAATCCATTTTGAGTTTATTTTTTAATACACCATACGCCATACACAAAAATAAACTCAAAATGGATTAAAGACCTAAATGTAAGTAAAGGGCAATAGTTTTAAAATAAGCATTAGAACATGGCACTTAGAACCATACATGATAGAGAGGAACCTCTGCAGTGCTGTAGTTCTATGTGGAATCACACTATTTTAGGGTCTATTTACCAGCTTTAACTTTACAGAAACTGAATTCCACCACAGCATTCACAAATGAATAGACATTTAGGGAATGGTTCGTGTATTAATCAAAGTTGCACAACTCAAGACATTAGAATACAAGGAGAATGGCAATTTTCATAAATTTTCCATAACTAAAAATGTCAGCCATATTGAATGGCTTCTTCCTGATATCAAACGTCCTAGGTGGTTACACAGTTTAGGGAGTTTCATGTTAACCATGCAGGAATAAGAACTGTGCTTTAACAATTCTGAAGACTTAAGATCATTTTTCTTTCAAATATTTTTATTGTCTTCCCTTAGTATTCTCCCCCTCAAGCAAGCTGACATTCATTGCTTCAAGAGAAGTTTGGATTTATCCTAGAACAGATAATTTAATTGACTAATGAATTGTAAAATCCATAATAAATAGAACAGCATGAAAGCAAAAATATTTAAACACACTTTAAAAACATATTTTACTGTTAAGATTTATAGAAAAGTTGTAAAGATAGCAGTAGTTGCAAAAGATAGTAGAAAACCACTTTCTCCTGTTGTTAATATCATATTACCATGGTGCATTTGTCAAAATAAAGAAGCTGGCATTACCACATTAGTATTGACTGAACTGTAGATATTATGTGGTTTTCACTTTTCTATTAAAGTCCTCTTTTTGTTTCGGGATCTGTTACAGGATCCCACACTCGATGTGTTTAAGATAATCTTTGCCAGATTTCTGAGCTCTAGTTACTATTTTTCTCTTTGCATAACCTCTCCTTTGGAAGCAACTCCTTAAATCTACCTCACGCAGGGGTGGGGCTGGGGAGTTGGGTGGAGGAGAAGGTGGAGGGCCTGGTAGTTAAGCATGTCTCCTGAAGGGAGAAGCACCTACATATGCTATTTTGAATTCTTCTGCAAAGAAGACGTGTCCTTTTTAAGCTCTCATTTGTTTATTTATTCAATAGTTTATCTTAGTTGGTATTTTTATTTAAAATATTACCCCAGCTATATCAAAATATAACTGACATATAACATTTTGTAAGTTCAAGGGGTAAAAAAATGATTTAATACTTAAATATTGTGAAATGACTATAGTGTTAGTTAACATTTCCATCACCTGTGTATTTACCATTGTGTGTGTGTGTTTGTGTGTGTGGTGACAACGTTTAAGACCTAACCTCTCAGCAGCTTTCAGTTATATAATGTCAATATTATTTTAACTATAGTCACCAGGCTGTACATTAGATCCCAGAACTTACTCAACTTATAACTAAAAATGTGTATCCTTTGGCCAACATCTCCCATTTCTTCCACCCCTCAGACCCTGGTGACCACCATCCTTCCTTTCATCTGCTTCAATTTGTATGACTGTGAGTTGGATTTTTAAAGTGATAGCATACAGTTTCACTTAATATAATGCCCTCAAAGCCCATCCATGTCACCACAAATGCCAAGATTTCCTTCTTCCTCATGGCTGAATAATATTCTATTGTGTGTGCAAAATATCTCCTTTATTCATCTGTAGAGACCCTTTGTTTCCATATCTTGGTTACTGTGAATAACTCTGCAACAAACATCGAGTGCAGATGCCTGTTAATGATTTCATTTTCTTTGTTATACACCCAGAAGTGGGATTACCGGATCATATGGTGGTTCTATTTTTCACTCGATAATGAACCTTCAGCATGAAGTGTTTTCCATAGTGGCTGAAACATCTCACATTCCTACCTGCAGTGCACTAGAGTTCCTTTTTCTGCACATCCCATCTCTTGTTTTATTGATGGTAGCCATTCTAATAAGTGTAACTTCACATTTTTAACAGGTATAAAGTGATATCTCATTGTTATTTGGATATGTACTTTCCTGATGACTATTTTTGCTGTTGAGCACCTCTTCATATATTTACTGGCCAACTGTATGTCTTCTTTGGAAATTTGTTTATACAATACTCTGTCCATTATTTAGTCATTGTTTTCTTGCTGTTGACCTTTATGGGTTTCTTATATACTTTGGACAATCACCTTATCAGATTGATATGAAGTTTGCAAATATTTTCTCCAGTTTCATAGACTGTCATTTCATTTTTCTGATTTTTTAATTTTGCTAAAATTTAATTGCTCTTTTCTTATCAATTCACTCATACTTCTTTTTGTAACTCATACCAATTTATGAAATATATGTTTTATTAATTTATAAAGTATTTGTCAAATGCTAACAAATATTCCTGATGGTGAGATTTAAAGTGATACTTTATTCTTTGCATTCTTCTCTATCATGTGAGTTTATTTTTAAAATGAGCATTTATCACTTGTTAAAAAATTCTAACATTATAATTTTAAAATGTCACTCAAAATCCAAAATGAAGAGCATTTTTCTCTAATAGAAGGTTGAAATGTCTTTATTCAAAGCCCATAATCAGAAAGGTCAGGGAAAATTAGTAATTGCATTTGTATTTACAAGATTTTAAACAATTACTCAGAAATAGGCTAATTTTAGTATCTTTGTGCTATGTTGAGTTTAATTTCTTTCTTGAATGTGTCGTGTAGATTGTTATTTGTCAGTTGATTGTGTAATTGAACATTTTAATCACTTCTACTTTATTCAAGGACAGAAGAGTTGAAAATGAGCTTTGAAGAAGTCTAAATTTAGAGACACTAAGCTTTATCTGTTACATAGGAATATTTTTCTTAACTGACATACACACAAACACACACCTACACACAAAGCATGAAGTTTTGGTCAATGGATTGTCAGGCCAAATTAAAACTATCTTTAAAGTTGAAAAGAGACTAGAACTTAATTTTTCTCACCACAAAAATGAGATGATAGTGATGTGAAGTGACAGAGGGGTTGGCTAAAGCTGTGTGCTAATCATATATTGTATAAATGTAACAAATCAATAATTTGTACACCTTAAATTTGCACAGTGATACATGTCAGTGTCTCAACAACAACAAAAAAATAATAATAGTAACAGGAAAAGAAATCACAGAAAACAAGTACACATATACACACAAAGTAAGCTAGTATTGCTATTTTTAGGACAAATTCTAATGCCAGAATTGTGATATTTCCTACTGCATTGTTTTCAATAGTATGAGTTGGTATGTTTCTTTACTTTTTGATGTCCTACCATTTTATTATATTCATTTGGTACAGATTTGTTTCATTCATCTTGCTCAGGACTTAGTATAATTTTTCAAAATTAAAAGTATTATTAATCTCTAGGAAAGTATTCTCTATCACGATAGAATGTGTACTTTGCCCATTTTATCTATATTTTTATTTTGTAAGTCATTTTAGAAATATCGAAAACCAACTCACTTTGCTGTCTCAAACTCTGAAATTTGTTTTTTTCATTTTCTATCTCACAACTCTGATCTGGGCTTATTTCCTATGCAAAACTTCAGCCTGTTTTCCCATATCAATTTTAAGTCTATAATGTAAGTAGACATTAATTATTCATGTTTATAAATATATATATGTATATTACTGCATAGTATATGACTTCATTGTATATATTTGGGGCACCTGTTCATATTATCACTATTTTCCTTTTGAAGTTTCTCTGAAATTTAATTAGCATATGATTTAAAATATAATTTTTGTAATATCCACTTTAATATACCACTATCACTAAGCAGTCATACTTTATAAGTTCAGCTTATATCTACTGGAAGATTATTTATTTTTTAGATATGTAACACTATCTTTCTTAACACTTACAAAATTTACCTGAAAAATCAAAAGAACACTGTAATACAGAAACTGATTTCTTTAATTTGCATGACACAACTTACATATGTGTGTATTTAGTCGCTCAGTCATGTCCGACTCTGTGATCTCATAGACTGTAGCCTGCCAGGCTCCTCTGTTCATGGAATTCTCCAGGCAAGAATACTTCAGTGGGTTACCATGCCCTCCTCCAGGGGATCTTATCAACCCAGGGATTATACCCAGGTCTCCCGCATTATAGGCAGATTCTTTACCATCTGAGCCACCGGGGAAGCCCAAGAACACTGGAGAGGGTAGCCTATCCCTTCTCCAGGGAATCTTCCTAATTCAGGAATCGAACCAGGGTCTCCTGTCCTAGCATGCTATATTAGTAAGAAAATAAGGGTAAGTAAATTGGATAAAAGTTTCTAAAACGTCTTCAGTCAGAGCTAACATTTTCTGAAACATTTTTATCTCAGAGTTGTCCATGTTTTCTTTGTCCACACAACTTTCTCTTCTAGAGCATTAAGAGAGATGAATATTTAGCCTGATTTAAAGGAGCCCTCTGCTCCTAGTCATCTCCTGTAGTAAATAAACATTCAGTTCTACCAGAAGGTGTTGAACAATGGCTTTTGAACAACAGCCACAACATACATTTTTATCTCAAATTGTTCTTTACACAGATTGCTATTAGAATATTGAAGGTTTCTGTCAGCCAGTCATAATACCAAGGTTAACATTATTATTATCACCGAATTGGCAGCAGCATTTTTATGATGGTCTTACTAATTGTATAATGAGTTTAGTGATATTGGTATTTTAAGAAAAGTGTTCACTTGTGGACCTTTGGCACATGATGTACATAAATAAAACCTCATATTAAATCATATTTATTTTTTATAATAAGCTATAATTGACAATGTTTTATCACTACTTCAGTAAAAATGCATGATAAAATTAGCTAAATACTATTTATAATTTTTATCTCCCTCTATGCATGTGTGCTAAGTCGCTTCATCCATGTCCTGTTCTTTGTGATGCTATGGACTGTAACCTGCCAGGCTCCTCTATCCATGGGATTCTCCAGACAAGCATACTGAACAGGGTTGCCATGCCTTTCTTCAGGGGATCTTCCTGACCAGGGATCGAACCCATATCTCTCACATCTCCTGCATTGGTAGGGCAGTTCTTTACCACTAGTATGACCTGGGAAGCCCTATCTCCCTCTGGTAGGGCTCAAAATACTTTGTTAATGTTGATTAGGTTTTGTGAAATAAAGTTCAATATTTTGAAATATAAACTAAATTTCAGAAGAATCAAGCTAATTAAAATAGTTTCCTGAATACAAAATTTTAAAAATCTATCCTTAAAATTTCACAGATGCATTATCTTTGTGGTAATAATTAGAGAAATTTGTTCTGATTCTGCCTTGTTTATTTAAAACATGTACTTAATTATCAACATCCAAAATCTAATTATACCTAGTAAAATTAGGAAATCACTTTTCTTATACCTTCATATTTTCCCTATCTTATGATTTTTGTGTACATATTATCAGTGCTTCTACACATTTTTATTTTTAATTGTCTTTAGAGTAGGTGCATTTTTCAAGAGCTCTTTTGGCACTTGAATTCTCTTATAAAAATCATGCAGATAACAATTTATGCTTAATTAAAATTTTATTTTTCTCTCCTCCTGTGTGTTTGTGTATTTACTTAGTTGTGTAGCTTTGTCTGACACTTTGAGACTCATGGACTATAGCTTGGCAAGCTCCTCTGTCCATGGAATTCTCCAGAAAAGAAGACTGGAGTCAGTTGCCATTCTGTTCTCCGGGGGATCTTCTCCATGCAGGGAGCAAACCAGGGTCTCTTGCATTGCAGGTGAATTCTTTGCCATCTGAGCCACTACCAGGGAAGCCCTTCTCTCTTCCTTATATAATCTAAATTATAATATCAATGCTTTCTCTAAAACAAAATGATATAAATACCTTCGTGATTAATCCTGCTTTCTAAAGCCTACCACTGATTAAAATATAAGGATAGTTTTCCAGATGCTCTGCCATGTTTAACTATGTTATGCTCTGCAAAGCATAAGTTATAGAATGATATATACTTTATTGACCCTTTTGTGAAAAGAATATATACATATATATGTATACATATATACATAGTTACATATGCATAATTTCTTTTGTCATACTCAAATATCTAAATTTTTTTACCATGTAAAAATTATAACTGGAATATACATATATATATGGATTGGGAAGATTCCCTGGAGAAGGGAAAGGCTACCCACTCCAGTATTCTGGCCTGGAGAATTCCATAGACAAAGGAGCCTGGCGGGCTACAATCCATGGGATTGCAAAAGAGCCAGACACAACTGAGTGACTTTCATTTCAGTAGCTCCCCATCATTCATAACATTAGAAATACCAACAGTTTCTCCTAACACAGGTTGCTTTTTTTCTTTTTTTTTTTTCTTTTTTCAGTTAATGATAATATTTAAGGCACAGCAGAGTTGCTAATGATAGAAACACACCTAATAGTCTATTTTATGGGGAGGGATAGATGTTTGAATTTTGTTTTTTGTTTTTCTTTTTTGGCATTTTTTTTTCCAGTTTCAATGAGATATAATTGACACCTAGAACTGATCAAATTTAAAGTGTAGAGCATAATGATCTGACTTACATATATCAGAAAATGATGGCCACAGTGCATTTAGTGAGCATCCATCATCTTCTACAGATACAAAATTAAACAAATAGAAAAAATTATTTTGATAAAAAATCTTAGAATTTGCTCTCTTAAGTTTCATACATCCCTAGTATTTATTTATCTTATAACAAAAAGTTTATACTTTTTGATCACCTCCATTCAGTTTCTCCTCCCAATAACCCAGTCACCTCTGGTAACCACAAATTTCATTTCTTTTTCCTGAGAGTAACATTCCATCATATATACATAATATATATATATATATAAAATATATAATATATGCATGTGTACATGCTCAGTCACTTCAGTAGTGTTCAACTGTTAGGGACACTATGCACCATAGCCCACCAGATTCCTCTGTTCATGGGATTCTCCAGGCAAGAACACTGGAGTGGGTTGCCAAACCCTCCTCCAGGGGATCTTACCAACTCAGGGATTGAACCTGCATCTCCTATATTGCAGGTGGATTCTTTACCACTGAGCCATTGGGGAAGCTCTCTATATAATATAGTTATATATTATATACATATAATATAAAATATACATGGTATAAATTACATCTTCTGTATCCACTTCTCTGTTGATGGTCTTTTAAATTGCTCCCATATCTTGGCAATTATAAACAGTTCTGCTGTGAACACTGGGGTACATGTATCTTTTCTAAATATTGTTTCTCTTTTCTTAAGATACATAACCAGCATTGGAGTTACTGGATCAAAATAGTGCTATTTTTAGTTTTTGAGGAATCTCTAGACCGTTTTCTGTAGTATTTCCATGTTTCATATTTTTGTGTTCTTTCTAATATTTCCCTTTGTGAAAATAATACCAATTACTTCATCCAGCTTTGGGTAGTTTTATCCAGTCTTGTAAAACTAAAACATTTATGTATGAATTCTACAAAATTCATGTATAAATAAAATTTTCATGCTATACAATTTTGTTAGTACCATTCATTTCAAGACTCACAGTATAATAATTTGATTTTTTCTACATTAGATTTAATGAATAAATGTCTGAAGGAAGGCTGATATGCAGACATACTTCTTTGTAGAACATCTGAATAACTTAAGTATGCACAAGATTTGTTTTTATATTAAATTCTTTGAAGTACTATTAGAACTATTTACTTTTTTGAAAGACTCATATGTGGTAAGGTATTTGTATATGCAAAATTAGATCTTTTTTTTGTAAGCTCAGAAAATTGTACTTCCGGTATACCACTGAATATTATTTAAATTTTTAAAAAACTTTTTCTTTGGGAATAATCAGTATCATGTATTTGGTCGTGTTTTTTCTTTACAGTATACTCAATTCTTCATTTGTTTTATTGCCTCTGGGCAATTAGCAGCTTTTCTTTCTTGTCCTCCAGAGCATTAATTATTCTTGCCTGACTCATCAAAATTTACTTTTATTCAACTTTATTTTCATCTTTTTATTGATGTGAAATTCACATAACATCAGATTAAACATTTTAAAGTGAATAATTCAGTGACATTTAATTTATTTACAATGTTGTACAACTACAGCTTGAACTAGTTACAAAACATTTCCTCATCCCAAAATAAAACTTTGTACTCATTATTCCCTATTTACATCTATTCCCTATTCCTTATTTACATCTCCTCCTATTCCCTGACAACCACCCATCTGCTTTCTGTCTCTACTGTACTGATGACATGTTCTGGATGTTTATAATCTCAATGAAATCATACAATCTGTGACTTTTTGCATCTTGACTCTCTCACTTAGCATCCTGTTTTCTACCTTCATCTATGTATTTAGCACATATCAGTATTTAATCCCTTTTTTGCTTGAGTAATATTCCATGGTATGTAAATATACTACAGTTTGTCTAAAAAATATACTACAATTTGTCTATTCATTTATCCATTGATATTTGAGCTGTGTCCATACTGACATTTTGGCTATTGCAAATAGTCTTGCCATAAACATCAGTGTACAACTATTTGTCTGAGTATCTGTTTTCAGTACTTTGGGTTATATAGCTTAGGAGTGGAACTTCTAGTCATATAGTAATTCTTGTTTTAACTTAAGGACATTCAGAGATCCCCTGGAGGAGGAAATGGCAACCCACTCCAGTATTTGCATCTGGGAAATCCCATGGACAGAGGAGAAAGGTGGACCACAGTCCATGGGGTTGTAAGGAGTCGGACACGACTGAGAACACACAAAAGCAACTATTTTTGATAGCAGCGAATAAAATCATTTTACATCCCCACTACATTCCATTTCACAAGCACTCTGATATCTCCATGTACCTTCCAGTACCTGTTATTTTCCATTCTTTTGATTATAGTCATCATAGTGGGTGTTTCGCCTAAAAGTTTTACTTTATAATTTGATTGTTTTATTTTACAGAATTTATCATTGCTGTAGACAAAAACCTATGTAGTGGTAAAATCATGTTTCCTATGGTGGTTATCTTCAAAGAAAGGGTTGTTTAGAATCTTCTTCAAGGTTTTTGCTTCTACAGACACAGGATTTTTCCAATCACTTATATATAGTCAAGCACAATATCTGATGGGGAAAAAATGTCCTGCCCTGTCAACAATTACTGATTTTTTTTTCCCCTCAGTGCTATAGTTAATTCTAGAGTCAGTTAGTGCAAATTATTTGATGAGGAATTTAATGGACTGAAAAACCTTGGGAGCGAATCTGTAGTTTTAGGTATTATATTCAAGTGCTTAAACTCTCTTTTGAGTTAATTTTTCTGTATGGTATAAGAGAGTGGCCAGTTTTTTCTTTCTTTTTCTTTTTGTTTCATGTGGCTCGCCAGTTTTCGCAATACCACTTATTAGACTATCATTACCCGTTGTGTATTCTTAGCTCCTTTGTCACAAATTAACTGAACAAGTGCATAATTTACTACAGTGCCTAGCACATGCACTAAAATAGCATTAGTAATAGTACTAATTCCAGTAATCACCACAGTCCTTATAAAATAAATAGTGTATGGATAATATTATCTATAATCCAGATTTAAAATACAGCACATTATCTCAACAAATTGCTATAAAATTAATATAGTACAATATCAGATACATAACAAATATCATATGTTAAAACATATAAATGGAATCTAGAAAGATGGTACTGATGATGGTACTATTTGCAGGGCAACAATGGAGATACAGACATAGAGAACACACTTATGGGCATGGGTGGTGGGGAGGAAGAAGAGGGTGAAACAAATGGAGAAAGTAGCATGGAAGCATACACACTACCATATGTAAAACAGATAGTCAATGGGAATTTTCTGTATGCCTCAGAGAGCTCAAACCAGGGCTCTGGAACAACCTAGAGGGGTGGGAAAGGATGAGGGGTGGGAGGGAAGTTCAAGAAGGAGGAGACATATGTTTACCTGTGGCTAATTCACATTGATGTATGGCAGACACCAAAGCAATATTGTAAAGCAATTACCCTTCAATTAATCTTTTAGAGAACTAATCCTTTTAGAGAGAGAACAGCATTGAAACATATACATTACCCATATGTAAAATAGATAGCCAGTGGGAGTTTGATATATGATGCAGGGCACTCAAAGCACCCCCTCCATGTCAAAGGGGATGACATGACAACCTGGAGGGATGGGGTGGGGAAGGAGGTGGGAGGGGGGTTCAGGAGGGACGGGACACATGTATGCCTATGGTTGATTCATACTGATGTACGGCAAATCCATCACAATATTGTAATTATCCTCTAATTAAAATAAATAAAATTTAAAAAAAACTAAAAATAAATAAAAATCAGATACATGTGAGGGTGTGTTTATGTATTTGCATGCCAGCACAGAGACAGAAGTATGCAGCATTAAATGGCTTTCAATTTCCAGTACATCCCTGCTGAATCACAACTTGTTATTTTCCCAAATGCAAATCCATGTAGCTCAGAGTTGAGAAAGCTTATGAAAAGCTGACAGGTAAGGAGACTGTGAGAGTTTGCAGTTTCATGGTTTTACAAGATGAACTTCACTGATCTATCAGGAACACTTTTGGGAGGAAAGTCATGAGAATGTTCGAAATGTGTTAGGAAACCTTGTGTCCATGTTGGGGACAAGAAATATCAAGTATGGTAGTCAGGAGGCTCTGGAATGAATCCAAAATGTACTACTTTATAAACTGCAAAGTTTGGAAATTATTAGCTTCCTAAACTCAGCTTTTCTTGCTTTGACTTATGGACAAAAATGACTGCTGTACAAGACTGCTGAGGATGAAGCAAATTTAAACTATGGGATCTTCATTTAGATACACATCACATTTTTAATCACCAACAAACAATATCTCCATTTTTTATAACAAAATAAGTAAAACTGGTCTCCAGTCTCAGTAGTTTGGTAGCTTGTTTTACTTTAATTTGTTATAAATGATACCAGTAATGGATAGGTTTCCTTAGATACAAATATCAGTTATCTATAGTTATATTAAATATCTATGCTCCTAAAGCACTGATTTTTTTTCCTACTATCTATAACACTGAACTTACAACACTGAACTGAATTTAGATGGATATTTTTGATTACTGATATAATCCCCCAATACATTATTGATTTGTTCAGATTTTCTACTTCTTCATGATATGGTCTTGGTAGATTATAAAAGAATAAAATACTTAGGAATAAAGTTAAATATGAAGATCAAATACTTGTACACTGAAAACTTCAAAATGTATAGAAAATATTAAAGAATAAATTAAAAAATGATAAGACAAGACAGGTTCAAGAACTGGAAAACTTAATATTGGTAAAATATACATACTGCTCAAAGGAATCTGGAGATTCAATATTACTCCATCAAAATGCTGACAGTATTTTTTATAGATAAGGAAAACACACTTATAAGTTTATATGGAACCACACACACACACACACACACACACACACACACAAAATAACCAAACCAATCTTGAGAAAGAAGAATAAAGCCAGAGAGATCAAACTTCCTAACTTTAAAATATATTTCAAAGCTACAGTAATTAAATGACATGTTCCTGACATAAAGACAGACATATAGACCAATAGAACAGAAGAGCTAACCCAGAAATATGCCCACGCATCTATGGTCAAATGATCTTTGATAGGGCATCAAGAACATACAAAGAAGAAGGACAATTTCTTCAACAAAAAGTGTCGGGAAAACTGGATACTTACATGTAAAAGATTAAATTTGGACCCTTAGCTTAAACTATACACAAAAATCAACTCAAAATCTATTAAAGACTTAAATGCAAGCTGTAAATCTTCTAGAAGAAAAATCACAGAGGAAGTTTGACATTAGTCTCAGCAATGATTTCCTGGAAATGACATTAAAAAAAACACCAGCAAGAAAGGTAAAAATAGGCAAGTCAGGCTATATCAAACTAAAAAAAAAGAAAAACTTTTGTACAATTTATGAAACAAGAAATGAAAGAATTAAGAAACAGAATGAAAAGGCAACCTACAGAACAGGAGAACATATGCAAATCATGTATTTGATAAGGATCTAATATCGATAATATATAAGAAACTTCTACAACTCAAGAGCAAAAAAAATCAATAACAAAGTGTTTGAATAAATATTTGTCCAAAAACAACAAACAAATATCCCCCAAGTATATGAAAAGGTGTTCAACATCACTATTCATCAGAGAAATGCAAATCAAAACCGCAGAGAGACATCACTACACATCAATTTGGGGAGGGCTAATATTTTCATTACAGACAATTTTTCTAGGAACATCATTTGATTTGTCATGCTTTCTTAATGCTGCTAAATGAATTTTTATAATTTTCTCCATAAGATTTTACACACCTATTGTTACATTCACCCCTAGATAAATTATATTACTGTATTTGTGTTGTAACTGCATTCCTATCAACAATAATAAGTGTCTTTTTAAAACATGTTTGTAAATATGTGTAGTCAGTGAATAAAGCAATTGCTTTTATATATTGCTTCTAATATAATCCTACCCTATTAAATCCATTTGTTTTTTCTAAGCATTTTTCCCTACTGTTCTATAGGTTATTTTTAATTAATTAATTTATTTTTGGGGGGAGGATACTTATTTTACAATATTGTGATGGTTTTTGCCATACATCAACATGAATCAGTCACAGATAACATATGCATATTCTATTGGTTTTTATACATGAGTTTGGTTTCTGTACTTTCAGTCCTTATATCTCCATTCCAATGTGTGCATGCTAAGTCACCTCAGTCGTATCTGACTCTTTGTGATGCTATGGACTGACCAGCCAGACTCCTATGTCCTTGGGATTTTCCAAGCAAGAATACTAGAAAGTGAAACAAGTTGTTCAGTCGTGTCCGACTCTGTGACCCCATGGACTGTAGCCTACCAGGCTCCTCTGTCCATGGGATTTTCTAGGTAAGAGTACTGGAGTAGGTTGCCATTGCCTTCTCCAGGGGACAATCCAGACCCAGGGATCAAACCCACATCTTTTATGTCTCCTGCACTGGCAGGTGGGTTCTTTACCACTAGTGCCACCTGCAAGGATTTTCTCCATTCCAATATTAGACGGTAAAGGTGAGCATGTTTGTCTTATTATGGATAATAAAGAAAATTAGTGATTTGATACGAAAAGCAGAATGTTCACTGGGGATTTATGGTAGATAAGAAAATTCTCTACTATCTCTGGTTGTTGAACAGCTTATATCATTAATGAGGATTTTTATTTTTAATCAGTCTTTCCATAATCACCTAAGTTGATCATATTGTTTTTACACCTAATTTTATTTAGATAATACCTAGTTGTTAATTGACTGGATTTCTGTCATAAACTTAATGTCATTATGTTCTCAACTATAAAATATAGTCACAACCTGAAAGTTGAGAGTTATATTTTTTCTGTGAGAGTTCTTAGGACGTCAAGCGTGGAGGCAGAATCTCACGTAATCTTGAGAAACTGGTCTGAGGAGGCAGGAGAGGGAGTTAGGTTATATAGAAGTTTGCAACAAAAAGGGGCAGATATTCTGAACACCAAAGATTATTATTAAGGAAACAAGATATCTCAAATTAAGGGATTTAGCTATCTTCTATGTATATGAAGATGCAAACAACCGGGTTCACTGAATCCATTCCTTTCATATGTATCTCAGCAATCTGGGGCCAATATCTTGCTTCTTGATTTTATTACATCCTTGCTCACTGTAGGGAGTGCAGATGGCTGTCGGAATCACAGGCATTGTCTTGGGGCCCTCCAGGCTCAGAAATGCACATATGGATGCTGGAAATCACTGATGGCTGTTATATCTTTGTTTATTGATATGGCAGGAGATATCCCATTTCACAATATTTCTCCTGTCTTCCTTTGAACTCAGGTTGCCAGTAGGCAGGGGTTATAGGGTCATTACAAAGCTTCCCCAATCCTGTGTTTGAGTCTCTGCCAAAATGCAGGTGATAGTAGCTGACTTCAATGCTACAGCAAGCTCTTAACAAACAAGCTATGCTTGGTCTCATGTGGTTTGCTTCATTTACTCCCACGAGCTGTACATTTCACTTTAAAAGAATCAGTTACATTGACCCTCATGTTTTGATAGGACGGATTCTCATTAAAATTCTTCTCTATTTGATTCACCTGTTATTTGCAAGTGTTGCATCATAAATTTCTAAATTTGTAGGCATTTTTAATCCAATTATTTTTTGGTATTTATTTCTTAATTAATTCCATTGTAGACAGAGAACTTCACCTACATGGTAGCTGTTTCTTTTTATTTGTAAAGATATTTTGTGAGCATGATACTTTGGTATGGGAAAAATATGTGCTTTCTGAAGTTGAGTGCAGTTATTTATGGGTAGCCATTAAATCGAGTTTATTACTTACCTTGTTCAAGTCTTCTCTATTGGCTTATTTTACAAATAACTGGGAAAATGCAATTAAAAACAAAATCTTCTCTCCATCCAGAAGATCCCTCCACAAAGGTAGAATAGAAAGAAGACAGCCTTATTATTGAATACAAAGGAAACATGATGTGCATCACAGGGATTCACTGAGACTATGCAAAGACACATAAAAATCTAACCCTTTTATAAGCCAAGCAGGCACAACCCACTGTGTACATGTTCTCAAGATAAACAGTAACTAGTCCCCCAAGTAAGAGGACTTGACAACATCATGTACCACACAGTCACTTTAGATTTACCTGGTAACTGGGAGACTAGCTGTGTTAGTTAACTGACTTTATCCAAAGGAAAAACAAACTTCTCATCTTCATGACAGGAAGTACTTCAGGAGTGAGGGGTCTAGCAGGGGCATTTTCTTCCTTAATAATTATATTTCAAAGACATAGCTTCCAGGTTCTTGAGAAAGACATGCCTGAATTTTAAAGCTAAATGAGGCTTGAAAAAGTGAAAGTGTTACTCGTTCAGTTGTGACCAACTCTTTGTGACCCCATAGACAGTAGACTGACAGGCTAGTGCATCCATGAAATTCTCTAGGCAAGAATACTGCACTGGGTTGCCATTCCCTTCTGCAGGGGATTTTCCCAAAATGATTACATTTCAAAGACATAGTTTCCAGTTCCTTGAAAAAGACATGCCTGAATCTTAAAGCTGAAAGAGGCTTATTTACTTTAAAAGGATTTATATACATTTCAAAGAGAGAGAAATAAAACTTACATTTTTTTTTTCTAAAGTAAAAACTCTAAGAAAAGGGAGAGGGAGAATTAAGTCTCTTTCTTTTAATTTGTATTCGTCCTTATAATGTCAAGGATTGAGAGAAGTTTATAAAAACCGCATATTATATTGTTGTAGTTCTTTATTTTGGGTGGAGAGGTCTGTTTTCATCTCTTTTATATTTGGTTTTCTTTTATATTCACACCATCTTGGAACTGTTACATCTTTCTGATCAGTTAAATATTTTGTAAATGTATAGGTGGCTCAGATGGTAAAAAATCTGACTGCAGTGCAGGAGAACTGGGTTCAATTCCTGAGTTGGGTTGGGAAGATCCCTTGGAAAAGGGAATGACAACCCACTCTAGTATTCTTGAAAGAAGAATTCCATGGACAGAGGAGCCTGGTGGGCTACAGTCCATAGGGTCACAAAGAGTCAAACACAACTGAGCAACTGACACAGTAATAAACTTTATCACTAATACTTTGGTTTTGCAAATCTATTTATATAAGGTAAAAATATGTTTTCTAACTTATTATTATAATTTGATTTTTTATATTTTCCAACATCATAATTTCAAATATTTCATGTTTATTTGTATTGAAGTATATCTTAAAGAAAAAAAATATAAAGCTGACTTTTTAATGTATAATTTTAGTACCATTAATTCCATTCCTTTGGGATTACTAATGTATTTTGACTTTGATTTGTTTCTGTCAGTTTATCTTCTGCCTTTTATGTATTCTGTTTTTTTAAATTTTATTCAAAGATTTTAAAATATACATAAAAGTCATACAACATAAATATGAAGTTTCATCAATTACTTGTGTAACACTACTTCAGTCAAGAAATAGATTATTCCCAACACTCCCAAAGCCCCCATATCTCCACATTGCCCCATGTTTCCTATTCAATAACAGACATTTCCCTCAAGGCTATAGAGAATCGTATCCTGAATAATGTGGTAGTAACTTCCTTGCTTGTTTTGTTTTATAATTTTAGACATGGAATCCCAAAAGAGTTTGTCTTTTTCATCTTTTCTGAAATTATACAAAAAAAAAAAAAAATCAAACATTGCATATCTTTTGCTTTTCATGCTTATTTTTTTCCCCAAATTTTTCAACATTCATTCTTGATGTATGAGTTGCTGTCCTAAATTTATTTTTAGCTTTCTATCACATTCAATTGGGGAAAGAGACCCAGATCATTGATCCCTTTTAGAGCTATTCAATATAAGAGTTGTTTTCAGAGTTGTTGTCGTTAAGTTCCCCAGTCCTGACCAACTTTTTATGACCACATGGACTGCAGCACACCA
Organism: Odocoileus virginianus; assembly: GCF_023699985.2. NCBI lineage: Eukaryota > Metazoa > Chordata > Mammalia > Artiodactyla > Cervidae > Odocoileus > Odocoileus virginianus. The sequence continues at coordinate 68,634,859 of NC_069684.1, forward strand.
GGCATCTCTGTCCTTCACAGTCATCCAGGGTTTGCTCAAACTCATATCCATTGAGTCAATGATGCCATCCAATCATCTCATCTCTGTCATCTGCTTCTCCTCCTCCCTTTAGTCTTTTCTAGCATCACAGTCTTTTCTAACAAGTTGGCTCTTTGCATCAGGTGGCTAAAGTACTGGAACTTCAGCATCAGCATCATTCCTTCCAATGAACACCCAGGACTGATGTGCTTTAGGATTGACTGGTTTGATCTCCTTGCAGTCCAAGGGACTCTCAACAGTTTTCTCTAGTACCACAGTTCAAAAGCATCAATTATATGGCACTAAACCTTCTTTATGGTCCAACTCTCACATCTATAAATGACGACTGGAAAAACCATAGCTTTGACTATACGGAACTTGGTTGGCAAAGTCTTATCTCTGCTTTTTAATATGCTAGGTTTATCATAGCTTTCCTTCCAAGGAGCAAGCATCTTTTAATTTCATAGCTACAGTCACCATCTGCAGTGACTTTTGCCCAAAAAAATAAAGTCTGTCACTGTTTCCATTGGTTCCCAATTTATTTGACATGAAGTGATGGGACCAGATGCCATGATCTTAGTTTTTGAATGCTGAGTTTTAAGCCAGCTTTTTCACTCTCCTCATTTACCTTTATCAAGCAGCTCTTCAGTTAATTTCTGCCATTAGGGTCATGCCATCTGCATAATGAAGGTTATTGATATTTCTCCCAGCAATCTTGATTCCAGTTTGAGCTACATCCAGCCTGGCATTTCGCATGATGTAAGAGAATGCACTGGTCATAGCAAACACCCTCTTCCAAAAACACAAGAGATGACTATACATGGTTATCACCAGATGGTCAATACAGAAATCGACTAATTATATTTGTTATAGTCAAATATGGAGAAGCTGTATACAGGCAGCAAAAACAAGACCAGGAACTGAAAATGGCTCAGATCATGAACTCCTTATTGCCAAATTCAGACTTAAATGGGAGAATGTAGGGAAAACCAGGTCATTCATGTATAACCTAAATACAATCCCTTATGATTATACGGTGGAAGTGACAAACATATTCCAGGGATGAGATCTGATAGACAGAATGCAAGAAGAACTATGGATGGAGGTTCGTAACTTTGCATAGGAGGCGGTGATCAAAACCATCCCCAAGAAAAAGGAATGCAAAAAGGCAAAATGGTTTTCCGTGGAGGTCTTATGAACAGCTGGGAAAGAAGAAAAGTGAAAGGAAGGGAGAAAAGGAAATCTATCCATCTGAATGCAGAGACCCAGAGAAAAGCAAGGAGAGATTATAAAAATCTTTGAAGTGATCAATGCAATGAAATAGAGGAAAACAATAGAATGGGGAGGACTAGAGATCTCATCAAGAAAATTAGAGATACCAAGGGAACATTTCATGCAAAGATGAGCACAATAAAGAACAGAAAAAGTATGGACCTAACAGAAACAAAAGATACTAAGGAGAAGAGGCAAGGATACACAAAAGAACTATACAAAAAAATGTTAATCACACAAAAGACCCACGATGATGCGATTAGTCACCTAGAGCCAGACATCCTGCAGTGTGAAGTCAAATGGACCTTAGGAAGCATCACTGCAAACAAAGCTAGTGGAGGTGATGGAATTCCAGTTGAGTTATTTCAAATCCTAAAAGATGATGCTGTGAAAGTGCTGCACTCAATATGCCAACACATTTGGAAGGCTCAGCAGTGGCTACAGGACTGATAAAGATCAGTTTTCATTCCAATACCAAAGAAGGGCAATGCCAAGGAACATTCAAACTACTGCACAATTGCTTTCATTGCACATGCTACCAAAGTAATGCTCAAAATTCTCCAAGCTAGGCTTCAGCAGAATATGAACAGAATATAACTTCCAGATATACAAACTGTTAGAAAAGGCAGAGTAACCAGAGATCAATTGCCACATCAGCTGAATCACAGAAAAAGCTAGAGATTTCCATAAAAACATATATTTCTGTTTCATTGACTACGTTAAAGCCTTTGACTGTATAGATCACAAAAAAACTATGGAAAACTCTTAAACATATGGGAGTACCAGATCACCCTATCTGCCTCTTGAGAATTCTGTATGCAGGTCAAAAGGAACAGTTAGAACTGAACACAGAACAATGGACTGGTTAAAAATTGGAAAAGGAGTTCATCAAGGCTGTATATTATCTCCTGCTTATTTAACTTATATGCAGAGTACATCATGCAAAATGCCGGGCTGGATGAGGCACAAACTGAATCAAGACTGCCAGGAAAAATATCAATAAACTCAGATATGCACAACACCACCCTTATGGCAGAAAGTGAAAAGGAACTAAAGGGCTTCTTGATGAAAGTGAAAGAGAAGAGTGAAAAAGCTGGCTTAAAACTCAACATTCAAAAAGAGAAGATCATGACATCTGATCCCATCTATTTCATGGCAAATAGATGGAAAAACATTGGAAACAGTGACAGACTTATTTTCTTCAGCTCTAAAATCACTTTTGACATTAGCCATGAAAGTTAAAGATGCTTGCTCCATGGAAGAAAAGCAATGACAAAAATAGACAGCATATTGAAAAGCAGAGACGTTACTTTGCTAAAAATGTCCATATAATCAAAGCTATGTTTTTTCCAGTAGTCATGTATGGATATGAGAGCTGGACAAGAGAAAAGGCTAAGCACTGAAGGACTAATGCTTTTGAACTGTGGTATTGGAGGAGACTCTTGATATTCCCTTAGACTACAAAGAGATCAAACCAGTTGATCCTAAGGGAAATCAACCCTGAATATTCATTGGAAGGACTGATGCTGAAGCTGAAACTCCAATACTTTGGAACCTAATGGGGACAGCTGACTCACTGGAAAAATCCCTGATGTTGGGAAAGCTTGAGGCAGGAGGAGAAGGGAACATAGGATGAAATGGCTGAATGGCATCACTGATTCAATGGACATGAGTTTGAGCAAACCCAGGAGATATTGAAGGACAGGGAAGCCTGGCATTCTGCAGTCAATGGGGTCACAAAGAGATGAACATGAAGGAGCAGGTGAAAAACAACAGCTCTGCATATAAGTTAAATAAGATAGTGACAATATACAGCCTTGATGTACTCTTTTACCAATTTAGAACCAGTTCATTGATCCTTGTTTCATTCTACCTGTTGCTCCTTGAGCTGCATACAGGTTTCCTAAAAGGCAGGTAAAGTGGTCTTGTATTTCCGTCTTTGTAAGAATTCTCCACAGTTTCCTGTAACCGACATAGTCAAAGGCTTTAGTGTACTTAATGAAGCAACAGTAGATGGCTTTCCCCAACCCCGCCCCCACCCCCTGGAATTCTATTGCTTTTTCTATGATCTAACAGATATTGGCAATTAGATATCTGGTTCTTCTGCCTTTTCTGCAAATCCTAGTTCACTTACTATTGAAGCCTCGCGTGAAGGATTTGAACATTACCTGCTAGCATGTGAAATGAGTGCAATTTTTCAGTAGTTTCAACATTCTTTGGCATTGCCCTTCCTTGGGATTGGAATGAAAAGTGATCTTTTCCAGGCCTGTGGCCACCACTACATTTTCCAAATTTGCTGGCATACTGAGTGTGCCACTATAACAGCATCATATTTTAGGATTTGAAATAGCTTACCTGGAATTCTATCACTTCCACTAGCTTTGTTCATATAGATACTTTCTAAGGCCCACTTGACTTCTCATTCCAGGATGTCTGACTCTAGGTAAGTGATCATACCGTCATGGTTATCTGGGTCTTTAAGATCTTTTTCCATATAGTTCTTCTATATACTCCTTCCATCCCTTCTTAATATCTTCAATTCCTGTCCTATACTGTGCCCATCTCTGCATGAAATGTTCCCTTCGTATCTCTAATTTTCTTGAAGAGCTCTCTAGCTTGCCCCATTCTATTGTTTTACTCTACTTCTTTTCATTGATAACTTAGGAAGACTTTCACATCTCTCCTTGCTATTCTTTAGAACTCTGCATTCAGATGGGTATATTTTCCCTTTTCTCCTTTGTCTTTGGCTTCTCTTCTCTATTCAAGGCCTCCTGAGACAACCATTTTCCCTTTTTGCATTTCTTTTTCTTGAGGATTGTTGTGGTCACTGCCTCCTGTACAATGTTACAAACTCTGTCCATAGTTCTTCTGGCATTCTATCAGTTCTCATCCCTTGAATCTATTTGTCACTTCAACTGTATAATCATAAGGATTTTACTTAGATCATACCTGAATGGTATAAGGGTTTTTCTTACTTTCTTCAATTTAAGTCTGAATTTTGAATAAAGGAGTTCATGATCCTAGTGACAGTCAGCTCCAGGTCATGTTCTTGCTGACTGTACAGAGATTCTCCACCTTTGAGTGCAAACATTATAATCAATCTGATTTCAGCATTGACCATTTGGTGATATCCCTGTGTATACTCATCTCTTGGGTTGCTGGAAGTGGTTCTTTGGTATGACAAATGCATTCTCTGGGCAAAACTGTTAGTGTGGGCCTGCTTCATTTTGTACTCCAAGGCTGAATTTGCTTCTTAGTCCAAATATCTCTTGTCATCCTATTTTTGCATTCCAGTACCCTATGAGGCTCCAAAATCACTGCAGATGGTGATTGCAGCCATGAAATTAAAAGGTGCTTACTCCTTGGAAGGAAAGTTATGACCAACCTAGATAGCATATTAAAAAGCAGAGACATTACTTTGCCAACAAAGGTCTGTCTAGTCAAGGCTATGGTTTTTCCAGTGATCATGTATGGACGTGACAGTTGGACTGTGAAGAAAGCTGGGCACCAAAAAATTGATGCTTTTGAACTGTGGTATTGGAAAAGACTCTTGAGAGTCCCTTGGACTGCAAGGAGATCTAACTAGTCCATCCTAAAGGAGATCAGTCCTGGGTGTTCATTGGAAGGACTGATGCTGAAACTGAAACTCCACTACTTTGGCCACCTGATGCGAAGATTTGATTCATTGGAAAAGACCCTGATGCTGGGAGGGCTTGGGGGCAGGAGGAGAAGGGGATAGCAGAGGATGAGATGGCTGGATGGCATCACCGACTTGATGGACATGAGTTTGAGTAGACTCCAGGAGTTGGTGATGGACAGGGAGGCCTGGTGTGCTGCAATTCATGGGGTTGCAGAGTCGGACACGAATGAGCGACTGAACTGAACTGAACCCTATGATGAAAAGGATATCTTGTTCTGGTATTAGTTCTAGAAGGTCTTTCAGGTCTTTGTAGAACCATTCAACTATGTGTAGGACCTACATATAGTGTATTGTTGTAACATCTATACATTGGTTTGGAATGGAAGGATCCTTGGTTACATAACATGACTTGAAATTAGCCAGGTGCTGTCTCTTTATTTTCCAAAATAGTTTTACAAAAGTACTGAAGAATTCCTCAGGCTGCATTAAATCGACAAGAATTTCAGGTACTGAAAAAATCTTGTTGTCAGACCATAACATTTCAATTTACTATTGTTTATGTAATTCCAGGTGGTGCTTGAGGTAAAGAATCCACCTGCCAATGCAAGAGATAAAAAAAAAGACACACATTCGATCCCTGGGTCAAGAAGATCCCCTGGAGTAGGAAATGGCACCCCACTCCTGTATTGCTGCCTGGTAAATTCCATGAGCATTGGAGCCTGGCAGATTACAGTCCATGGGGCCACAAAGAATCAGACACAAGTGTGCACCTAAACATGCACACACACAGGATATTCTTATGTTTTGTGACAAGTCCTTTCAGTTCAGTTCAATTCAGTTGCTCAGTCCTGTCCGACTCTTTGTGACCCTGCGAATCACAGCACACCAGCCCTCCCTGTCCATCACCAACTCCCGGAGTTTACTCAAACTCATGTCCATCGAGTTGGTGACGCCATCCAGCCATCTCATTCTCTGCCGTCCCCTTCTCTTGCCCCCAATCCCTCCAAATATCAGGGTCTTTTCCAATGAGTCAACTCTTCGCATGAGGTGGCCAAAGTATTGGAGTTTCAGCTTCAGCATCAGTCCTTCCAATGAACACCCAGGACTGATCTCCTTTAGGAGGGCCTGGTTGGATCTCCTTGCAGTCCAAGGGACTCTCAAGAGTCTTCTCCAACACCACAGTTTAAAAACATCAATTTTTCGGTGCTCAGCTATCTTCACAGTCAAACTCTGACATCCATACATGACCAATGGAAAAACCATAGCCTTGACTAGACAGACCTTTGTTGGCAAAGTAATGTCTCTGCTTTTTAATACGCTATCTAGGTTGGTCATAACTTTCCTTCCAAGGAGTAAGCGTCTTTTAATTTCATGGCTGCAATCACCATCTGCAGTGATTTTGGAGCCCCAAGAAATAAAGTCTGACACTGTTTCCACTATTTCCCCATCTATTTCCCATGAAGTGATGGGGCCAGATGCCATGATCTTAGTCCCTTAAGAATATCTAATTCACAATTTGCTCCCAACATGCAAAGACACCAGGATGTGGTAGAAAAAAGATGAAAATATCAAGCACAAGTGAATATGTGGAGAAACTGGGGCTTGCATAGGTTTTTGGTGGGATCAGCAACTGCGTTAAAACACTCATAATTATCAGGTACCACCTCCTGGGAGATATACATGGTTGTACAGAGCTTCATGAAAATTAATACAAGTGTTGTTCCTTGTCTTGTGACTTTGCAGGCCTTCCCATCAGAAGTAGAGTCTATTTGCCAGTATTTGAAATTGATACTAGCTATCTTGCCTAGGAACAAAATATGGGCTATTTCTGAGTTTAGGTGTACGCCTTTGTTTATATCAACCCAACTGTGATAATGAGATAATCACTCATAAACCTTGCAATTTTAAAGAAAGATTAAAAAAAGAATCCACATTACATCAGCATCATTTATTTTCTATCCATGCCACAAAATTCTACCAAAAATGCCAAGAAACACTAACATTTCAGCAATTTGCCAACAAAGGTCTGTATAGTCAAAGCTGTGGTTTTTCCAGTAGTCATTTACAGATGTGAGAGCTGGACCATAAAGAAGGCTGAGTGCCAAAGGATTGATACTTTTCAACTGTGGTGCTGGAGAAGACTCGAGAGGCCCTTGAACAAAAAGCGGTTCAAACCAGTCAACCCTAAGAGAAATCAACCCTGAATATTCATTGGAAAAAATGATGCTGAAGTTGAAGCTCCAATACTTTGGTCACCTGATGCAAAGAGCCGACTCACTGAAAAAGAGCATCGTGTTGGGAAAGACTGAGATCAGGAGGAGAAGGGAGCAGCAGAGAATGAGATGGTTAGATGGCATCCCTGATTCAACAGACATAAATTTCAGCAAACTCCTAGAGACAGTGAAGGACAGGGAAGACTGGCACACTGCAGTCCATGAGGTTGCAAAGAAGGGGATACGACTTAGCAGCTGACCACCACCACCACCAACACTGACATAAAACACAGTTTTCCTATTCCATTCTGCAGACCTTCAGAATATTCTTTATAAATCTTGAGAGGAAGTCTATTTTGGGTAGCATGGAGAGCCAAGGGCAACAGTACTTAATCTTCAGTGAAAATCTCCAATACTTTTATCATAGAAAATTTTACTTTGGGATTGTTCATTAAAATAAATACTAAAATAATTTTATATTCAAGTAAATCCCCTTTTCAAATATATCATGTTTCTGTTATTTCCTTAGAGTATTACAATATAAGGGCATGGATATACTGCTTTTTATATGTTAAATTTAACCACTTTGTGAAAGCATGATATTATAAACAAAAACAACAGCCTCATTTGGGATTAAGGTTGTCCATACTTCAAAAAGAGCATGTTTTCTGATGATTATTGAGATGTAATTCTACTCCCTGGAAATCTTCACCAGGTTTTTCTGTGCATTTAAAACAAAATGTATTGGAATATAGTTGATGTGCATGTTGTGTTACTTTCTGGTGTACAGCAGTGTGATTCAGTTATATATACACATATATCCACTCTTTCTAAAATTCTTTTCCCATCTAGATCATCACAGACAGTTGAGTAGAGTTTCTTGTGCTATATAAGAGTGAAGTCACTCACTCATGTCCAACTCTTTGCGACCCCATGGACTGTAGCCTACCAGGCTCCTCTGTCCATGGAATTTTCCAGGCAAGAATACTGGAGTGGGTTGCATTTCCTTCTCCAGGGGATCTTCCCAACCCAGGGATCGAACCCAGGCCTTTTGCATGGCAGGCAGACACTTTTCCCATTTGAGCCACTAGGGAAGTCTCAACATAGAGACTATATAGTAGGTGCTATGTAGTGCTATATAGTAGGCCCTTATTAATAACCTCTTTTACATACAGCAGTATATACATGCTGATCCCAGTCTCCCCTTACTCCCATAAGTCTGTTTTCTACATCTGTGACTCTATTTCTGTTTTGTAGATAACTTCATTTGTTTCTTTTAGATAGTCCATATACATCAACGCATTTTTTAGTTTTTCATTGTGTTTGCCTTAATTTCTTAAATGAGAACACTCAACATACCTTATGACATCCCCACTTACTTCATATCATGACTGCTCTCCTTGCTTCTCACACAACAGACTCCATAGATATATTTTCTCAGGTCTGAATGTGTCACATGCTTTTTTACTTTATAGCTTTTAAACATGTGGCACTCTCTGCCTGGAATTCTCTTTCCCTAAAATTAATATCACTGCTTTCTAGACAATCTTCATTTTTCACATTAAATATTTAAAGAAAGCCGTCTCTGACTTTATAATCACTCATTTTCAGTAATTTTCTGGTATCATATTAAATATGATGTCTTTAAATATTTATTTTTTGTGATTATTTATGTAAATTCTCTCTCTTGCACTGGATTTTAAGTTTTAAGAGAAAAATCCTAACTTAACCTACCTTGCTAATTCCTAGTACCTAGGATTACTAGTACCTAGTACTGAGGCTGTCAAATAGGAAAAAATAATCTTTTTTCTCAATGTGATACATAAAAAGAGTCTGTGAATGAGTGCATGCATTAGCGAAGAACAAGGAGTTCCTAATGACTCTTGGGATTCTGATGTTGTTATCTCATTTGTTTCATTCTTACCTGAAAGTTCATTATCTAGAAGAGTGTCTGGTACTCAAATATAGGTGAAAAAATACTTGTGGAACAAATAGAATTTTGTTTTGTTGGGAGTGAGGCTAAACAAAAGCTCAATGGTTTCTATTTTTCAGTGATTTTCCAATCATTCTTTACTCTGAAATTTTCTTCTGTCTCAGAAATAAGAAGTAATCTACATTTTCGAGAGCAATATTAAGTCAGACTTTACGAGCTTTATAAATTTTAAATTTCATAACATGTGCCTTACTTACTTAAAATGTACTATGCTTATAATGTAATACTATACCTTAGTATAAATATAATACTAACATAAATAATATAATACCATTATAAATTCATTGCACAATTCTGGCTTTGTAATTTTGAATGTGCAAGTATTATTACAAAGAAATGAGCCAAGATGAAAACAATAGTTGCTTTCATAAGAGAAAGGTTATAAACATTATTTAGATGAAGTACAGCATTATGATTTATATGCATGAACAGCTTTTAAAAACTAAAAATAATGCTGTGATAATCAAAGTGATTTTCAATATCAAAACATAAATATCTCAACACTTACGCAGAAAATGAAGCACAGTGCTTTAAGAAATTGAATAAAAGTTTTGGAGTTTTGAATAAAATATTTTGGGTAGAAAATTAGGCAGAAAATATCTCAAACACAATTGCCCCAAAATATTACTTATTTAATTAGTAAGCCATCATAGATTCTAAGAAAAAAGTCTGTTTGGGAATTGTGCTTCTTTGTTTTTGAAAGAAAGGTATCAACCATAAAGTTTCAACCCACTTCTGGTTGTAACTGTCATAAAATTAAATCTAAAACCATATAATAGTCTATAGACTTTAAGTTGTTCTTTGAGCTGGTGAGTGAAAGAGTTTCAAAGGGAAATAATATAACTTTTTTGGAAAGGAGATCCATGTAGGCTCCTTTGCCTATGACTTTAAATACTCACTAAACAAAAATCAATCCCACTCCTGGGCATATACCCAGAGAAAACCACAATTTAAAAAGACAGATGTACCCCCAATGTTCATTGCAGTGCTTTGTTCATATGCAGCTATTACAATAGTCAGGACAAGGAAGCAACCTATATGCCCATTGACATATGAATGGATAAAGAAGACATGATATATATACACACACACATACATACATATACACACACAGACACACATAATGGAATATTATTCAGCCTTAAAAAGGAGCAAATTTGAGTCAGTTGTAGTGAGGTGGAAGAACCTAGAGCCTATTATACAGAGTGAAGTAAATCAGAAACAGAAGAACAAATATCACATGTTAATTCATATATACGGAATATAGAAAAATAATACTGATGAATCTATTTACAGAGAAGAAATGGAGACACAGACATAGAGAACAGACCTGTGGACCCAGGAGGGGAAGGCGAGCGTAGAACAAACTGAGAAAGAAGCATCTGACCCACGTACACTGTGATGTGTAAAGCAGGCAATTGGCAGGAAGCTGTAGAGCGCAGGGGCCCAGCCTGGTGCTCAGTGACGACCTGGAGCGGTGGGGTGGGGGAAGGGGCTTAAGAGGGAGGGGATACGTGTGTGTGTATGTGTATATGCCTATAAAATTATGTAAAATTATATATGTACATATAAATTGTATATCTTACATAAAATTATACACATACATACTCATGAAATTATGACTGATTTGTAATGTTGTATGGCAGAGATCATACAATTCCTGATTTATTGAGAGTTTTTCCTAAATGTCCGAATGCGATCAGATGGCCCTTTGCGTGTTTCCGCATAGCTTATCCTTACCTCATCCTAGCCCTACTACACACTACCCGCTCTTTCTACTTTTTCTCACTACATAATAAGCTCAGTACGTCTCAAATACCTCTGTATCCCCAGGCATGCAGTCAGCAATCAATAAATATTTGTCAACTGAACACAAGAACGAGCTTTTGGCTGGAAATGTTAGAATATCCTACAGAATTACTCATTAACTTTCGAGTCACTCACAGGTTCAGGAAATCACTACATGAACAACCTGCTGTTTCCTCTGACATATCTGCATCCCTTTATTTCTCAACCTGACAAATTTTATTAATCATTAAAGACTCTTCCAATAGACCTGCCCCAGTGCTCCCAAATGTATTCTGTTCCTCATCTACCTTCCCAAAACGCTTTGTTCAAAACAGAATCCATAAACATCTTACTTCGGACTCAATAGGAAGCTGGAAACTCAGAAAGTCTGACAATCTTTCCACTGTAGGAATTTACAGCAGTGCCCTATAATTGTGCTATTGCATTTCTATGCAGTATATGGGCTTTCTCCCAATGAAAATGAGACAGCTCCAGAATCATACTCTTCATCTTTGGGGTCCTATGTATTATATTCCTTTCTGTATATGTTTCACCGTGTTACAGGGGATGAATAGACTCCTAGGTGATTTCTCTTCCTCAGTGAAGATATTTCTATTCAATATCAAAAAAATTTAATCTTAGTAGCAATGTACCTATATAAAATAATCTATTTCAAACTGATTTTAGCTGTTAAATATGTGATTCAGGATGCTACACCAAACAGACTTTATAGGAATGAAATTATGGAGATTTATCAAATTTTGTCTAGGATTTTTAAATGGAAGCAGACAAGAACCTGAGTAGCCTTATGAAGTGATAAAGTGGCCTTAATGGATTTAATTAACTTACCCTATAAGAAATGAAAATTAAGGCATCATTCTTGTCTGAACTGAGCTATTAACATAGTTTAAACTGCAGTTTTTATGGCCAGAAAGTCTAAGAGCAGATGGTAAATTTATACTCCTTTTGCCCCTATGGAGAAGAAAGAAGGAGAAAATATAGTGCAGGAACTGTGTTTCATGAATAAACTCAGAATGCAAGGGGCTGGAACTATTTCTAAATGGTGTATGAAATTTACCATTGTTTATTCTAAAACTATATAAACAAAACATATTTTTATGCTTTGATAAATTTTCCCATAAACAATAAAAAGGAACTGTATTCTCTGAAATACTAGCAATGGTTTTATCAGAATAACTGAAATAAAAAACTGTGTATCCTTTTTACTAGTTAACTTTAAACATATAAGCATGAATGTATACATGCATTACATGCATAAGCATGAAATATATTTCCCTGAGCTATTATTTCACCACATCCAAAGAGAGAACTATATTTTGAGTGTGTAATAAGTGCCAAGAAATTTGCTAAAACCCATATATATGTGTATGTATATAATCTGATTCTTATTACTAAATTTTTAAATTTATGTTAATTGGAGTACAGTTGATTCACAATGCTGTGTTAGTTTCTGCCCTACAGCAGAGTGACTGTACATATGCACAGACCTGTTCTGTTTCAGAGTCTTTTCCCTCATAGGTTACTACAGAATATTGACTCAAGTTTTCTGTGCTGCATAGCTGATCCTGGTTGGTTATCTATCTTATATATAGTAGTATGTAAATGTTAATCTCAATCTCTTAATTTATCCCCTACTCACTTTTCCCTTTAGGTAACCATAAACTTGTTTTCCAAGTCTGTGAGTCTGTTTCTGCTTTGTAAAAAGTTCATTTGTATCATTTTTTTAGATTCTATATAGCAGTGATACTATATGATATCTGTCTTTGTCTGACTTACTTCACTTGGTATGATGACGTCTAGGTCCATCCATGTTGCTGCAAATGGCATTGTTTCATCCTTTTTTATGGAATTCTGTTTTTTTTTTTCATTTATTTTTATTAGTTGGAGGCTAATTACTTTACAATATTATAGTGGTAAACTTATTTCATTAAAATTCCAGACTTTTTCTTATACAATGCAAATATTTAAAGTACCTTTTCTCTATGTACTACTGTTTTCTTTTTAATTCCATCATAATTTTATATAATTATATAATTATCTAAATATACAATATATATTTAGATATTGGAAATATTGCAGCTGTTGCACTGACTTTACCTGAGCACAAAATTGAGACAGGTATTACATATGAATATCAAGTCACAAACACTCTTTCCACAGGAATACTGACCAACAGCCCTTCACTCATGACACTCTACATTTAGATTTGCTTGCTAAATGTGAAAGTTAGAGCTGTCTAATCTCTCTGCTAGTTAACATTAAAACAATTTAGAATTCCAGTAAGGTGACAAAAGACCTTTGTTCTAATTAAAGAAATAGTTAAAGGAAGAAATTCAATTCCCATTAATTAACTTTTAAAATGTGCTATTTGGCCAGTCTGTATGGTTTCCCATCTTCTAGGACAGGGGTCCCCAACCTTCAGGATCTAATGCCTGATGATCTGAGGTGGAGCTGATGAAACAATAAAGTGCACAATAAATGTAATGTGCCTGAATCATCCTGAAGCCATCCCTCCAATCCCTGGCCTGTGAAAAAATTATCTTCCACGAAACAGGTCTCTGGTGCCAAGAAGGCTGGGGACCATCTGCTCTGGGAAACATTTGTTCCTGGAGTTTCACAGTAGACTATTCAGAAAATAGACTATTTTGATTTTTTCAAGTGTTTCAATTGTATCTATACAGTGAAGACTTACAAGATAGGCAACAAACCAAGGTGAATGGGCATATCCTTATAGATCTGGTTAACACTTAGTGGACAGTAGCAAAGTTTATTATTATTTTTTTTTTTTTTGCAAAGTTTATTATACTAGGTCTTATGATCTAACTCCTTATTGATACTAGAAATATCAGAACCCATAGATCAGGACCTTTGATAGAGATCCATAGGTCTTCTCAGTGAAACTGCATTAGAGTTTTAGACAGGAAAGCCACCTAAAGCAGCTGTTTACTATGACTGACTTAAAGGTAATGTCTTTCTTGATGGTACTGAACTTTTATTAAAGTCATCCCTGAGGGACACAATGATTTTTAGGCTTGGAATTCTGACATAGTTTTAAATGGTGTCACAGAGACCATCAAATAGGTAGTGAAACTCATAACAAAGTTCAGTCATGAAGTGGAGTGATAGATTCAGGTATACTCCCTAGAGAAGAAGCTTAGGGCATTTACTTATCCATCCATTGTATAAAACACAGAGACCTTATGAGATCTCCCTGCAGTATCAGCCATGTGGCTGAAAATACTCGGTCTATCCACGCCAAGACAAGACAAGCTGTCTGGTTTACCAATGGGAGAGCCTGGAAGGAGGGGTGCACTGCTATTTGGAAACCAGCAAACATATGCTTTCAGTGCAATAAAACCTTAATGGGAAAGGAAAGGCGAGATGCTTTTGAACTGCAGTGCCAGAGAAACTTTGGGAGTCCCATGAACTGCAAGGAGATCAAACCAGTCAATCCTAAAGGAAATCAACCTTGAATATTCATTAGAAGGACTGATGTTGAAGCTGACACTTCAATACTTTGGCTACATGATTCGAAGAGCAGACTCTTTGGAAAAGACCCTGATGCTGGGAAAAATGGAGGGTAGGAGGAGAAGGGGGTGACCTTCTCCTTTTGAGGATGAGATGGCTAGATGGCATTACCAACTCAATGGAAATGAATTTGAGCAACCTCTGGAGATAGTGTAGGACAAAGATAGTGTAGGCCTGCATACTGCAGGCCATGGGGCAGCAAGGAGTCAGGCACAACTTTAGTGACTGAACAACAGTGAAGGCAAGAGATGACAACTGCATAATATCGGTGAAATGGAAGGTCTCACCCTTTATGAAATATTTAGATATTCATATTCTGGGCCTTTAGCCAATAACTCTGCTGTACAGTTATATAAATCAGCTCTGTGTGACTGTAAAGATTATCCCTACATTGGTATTTCTGTTATGAAAAAAAAAATTCTTCTTAGCACACTCAGTGACAGTTAAAAAATCAACACAGTATGTTAGATTCCTTATGGACATATTTGGGGGAATTTAGAAGTATTCAAGTGGACCATGTATATGTCCACCAAAAGAGAACAAGAAGGAGGAAAAAAAAGAGAGATGCTGCCAACAACTGCAAGCTCAGTGGGGACTGGAATCCTCTCTCTATAGTCAGCTTCCTAAATTTATAAGACAAACAGGTATTTGAGTGTTCAGGCCTTGCATCGCAGGGCCATAAAGCTGCACATTCCCCTTGTACCGGTCACATGACCAGTGTGACAAAGAACTGCACCCGATGACAATGGGAAAAAAATCCTATCAAAGTGGCTGTAGGACAGATGCTAGAACAGAGCTGGCAAGTGAGTTATAGCTGACCTCCTCCTAGTAGCATAAGGAGACTACAAACTGGGTGTAATACTTTTTCTACTCTAGGGTCACATGTTCAGCAATAGAAGAAACCTACAGTTGAAGGTTTGGAAAAGTGACGTCTCTAGCCATTAAGCTCCTTCTTGAATTATTTCTTCTGATTCAAAGGTACATAATATACATTAAAGAAGTAATTAGAAGGGAATTTCTGGGAGTTTTGAAAACACTCTTATACAAGTTACAGCATAATCATGATTGAGTGGTTGAATACATTCAAAAAAGTTTATTTTTTTCCCCCTCTGAATATCTTGAAGTAAGCGTAAATTGCTTGGATGAGACAGAAGGAAAAATAAGGTCTTTTAAAATTTTTTTCTATGAAAATGATGCTCATCTCTTGGTTATCTATCTTAATGGGGGGGAGCAGCAGTGTGGAACATCCAGGATGCCTGATGAACATAAAGTCACAATGCTTGCAAACAATTTAGATGTTATCTATTTGAGTAGCTTCACCTTCTCAGTAATATTTTGCTTCAGTGCACTTTATGATGAGTTTGCATTCTCTGTGTACACACCATCTATGTGATAGGGGAACATATTCAGGAAGATACAGTACGGTTAGCAGTAGCCTGCCAATAGGTAATACACAGAGCAGACAACCTGCGTCCTTAAGACACAATTGGCACTAAATCTACATGAATCTGCTAGGCTTCATGTGATTGCAGACTAGGCAAGAATGTTATTTTTATTACTATCAGGTATAGTTATCTTCCTTTAACCACATTTAAGAGAACTCATAACAACTTACCTCTGAAAGTGTATTGCAAAATTTTGCATTTATTGCTCAAACAGAACCAAAACTATCTAAGGAAAAGTACCAGGCTACTAGACAAAGTAATGCTCAAATTCTCAGTACAGGCTTCACAGTACATGAACTGTGAAATTCCAGATGTTCAAGCTTGATTTAGAAAATCCAGAGGAATCGGAGATCAAATTGCCAACATCCATTGGATCATCAAAAAAGCAAGAGAGTTACAGAAAAACCTATATATCTGCTTTATTAACTCAGTGGAAGTCTTTGACTGTGTGGATCACAGCACACTGTGGAAAATTCTCAAAGAAATGGGAATACCAGAAGACCCCACCTGCCTCCAGAGAAATCTGTATGCAGGTCAAGAAGCAACAGTTAGAACTGGACATGGAACAATGTCTGGTTGGACAGGACAGGTTCCAAATCAGGAAAGGATTACATCAAGGCTGTATATTGTCACCCTGATTATTTAACTCATATGCAGAGTACATCATGCAAAATGCTGGGCTGGATGAAGTACAAGCTGGCATCAAGATTTCCAGGAGAAATATCAATAACCTCAGATAAGCAGATGATACCACCCTTATGGCAGAAAGCAAAGAACTAAAGAATCTCTTGATGAAAGTGAAAGAGGAGAGTGAAAGAGTTGGCTTAAAGTTCAACATTCAGAAAAGTAAGATCATGGCATCCAGTCCCATCACTTCATGGCAAATAGATGGAAAGACGATGGAAACAGTGAAAGACTTTATTTTAGGGGGCTCCAAAATCACTGCAGACAGTGACTGCAGCCATGAAATTAAAAGCCCCTTGCTCCTTGGAAGAAAAGCTATGACCAACCTAGACAGCATATTAAAAAGCAGAGATATTACTTTGGCAACAAAGGTCAGTCTAGTCAAAGCTATGGTTTTTCCAGTGGTCATAGGACTTCCCTGTAGCTCAAATGGTAAAAAAAAAACCTGCCTGTGTTGCAGGAGACCAGGGTTTGATCCCTGTGTTGGGAAGTTCCTCTGGAGAAGGAAAGGGCAATCCACTCCAGTATCCTTGCCAGAATAATTCCATGGACAGAGGAACCTGTTGGGCTACAGTCCGTGGGGTCACAAAGAGTCATACACAACTGAGCAACTGACACACACACACATGTATGGATGTGAGAGTTGAGATTATAAAGAAAGCTAAGCATCAAAGAATCGATGCTTTTGAACTGTGGTGTTGGAGAAGACTCTTGAGAGTCCCTTGGACTGCAAGGAGATCCAACCAGTCCATCCTAAAAGAAATCAGTGCTGAATATTCATTGGAAGGACTGATGCTGAAGCTTAAACTCTAATACTTTGGCTACCTGATGCGGAGAAATGACTCATTAGAAAAGACCCTGATGCTGGGAAAGATTGAAAGCAGGAGGATAAGGGGACAACAAAGGATGAGATGGTTGGATGGCATCTCTGACTCAATGGACATGAGTTTGAGCAAGCTCCAGTAGTTGGTGGTGAATAGGGAAGCCTGGTGTGCTGCAGTCCATGGGGTGGCCAACAGTCAGACAGGACTGAGTGACTGAGCTGAACTAAATTGAACTAGACATGAAGAGATTACTGAATTAGGTGATCGACTTTTCTCTAACTTTTGTTATACCTTAGGAAAAAAAGAAAGCAATTTTAGCTAAATTTAGTTATGACAATGCCCTGCTTTCATTTCTGAAATTAAAAATAAAGATTATTCATTTTACAAAAATTTTAAATACTAAACTGTTGAACAAAAATTGCAAAAATTAACAGTAACTTCATCAACAGAGACTAGGGCTATTAGTAAAGTCTTATGAAGCTATTTTCTTTTATAACAATTTTGGTCTTACTGAACATTATCTTTTACAGTTTGTTTTCTTATATATCTTACTCTTTGAATATATGATTTTAATGTTATCATATTATTTATCAAAGTAGTTAAAGTGTTAGTCATTAAGTCATGTTCGACTCTTTGCATCTCCACATATTGTAGCCCGTCAGACTCCTCTGTCCATGAAATTCTCCAGGCAAGAACACTGGACATCAGTTGCCATTCTCTTCTCCAGGGGATATTCTTGACCCAGGAATCAAACCCAGGTATCCAGCATTGCAGACAGATTCTTACCATCTGATCCACCAGGGAAGCACTAGATATTTTTTTAGTTAAGGTCTTATTACTGAATAAGAAGATTGCTTGCCTATTTCTAAAGAACAAGTGAATATTGTCTAGTGGTTACAAGTTTGAGATTTAAAAGCAAAATGCTCAGGTTTAAATTCTATTTCTCTATCTTCCTGTTATTCACTAATAATTTGTTTCTTAGTTTTGGCTATTCTATGTAAATTATTACAAAGCTAATAACATTATTTCTTTATTGTCTGGGGACTATTTGTATTTAATTAAATACAGTAGTAGAAGGTAAAATCAAAAAAGTAATTAAAATCAACAGGCATATTCAGTATGGCCCATTAGGAAGCTGAATGGACTCAAAACTAATGTCCAGGTTTTGATTAAAAGAGGACATTATTTGGATTATAATTTTAAAACATCATCCTAGAAGAGAAGATAAGGAGATAAAGGCAAAAACAGGAAAACCACTAGGAAACTATTACAATTCTAGACATAGTGGAGACTTGCTGTAGAGGTAGAGATGCTGAGGTGGTTATGAGATATATATATATATATATATATATATATATATATATATATAACTGACAGAATTTGCCTAGAAATTATATGTAATATTGTAAGAGAGCAAAAAGGGGAAGTTGAAAAAATTCCAACATTGTTGGCATCAGCTACTGGGGAAGATACTACTTGCATTTACTATACTGGAAGAAAGAGGAAAAAACAATTTTGGCAGAGATGGGATTTCAGGACAGATGGGACTTCTGAACAGACAACTTCCAGAAGCTTCTCACCTAAGTAGAGATGTGCTGGAGGTAGCTGGACCTTTAACTTCGAGAAGAGGTCGGAGTAGGAGATATGACAGTCATTATAAGACAGGATTTAAATTTGAAATTATCAAGTGTGTGAGTATAGGGAGATAAGAGTGATGAATGGTTAAAGTGTCTACAGGATAAAAAGAGTGTTTTCTAGAAGGCAAGTATTTTGTTGTTCAGTTCGTCAGTCATGTCTGACTCTTTGCAACCCCATGGACTGCAACACACCAGGCTTCACTTTCCTTCACCATCTCCTGGAGTTTGCTCAAATTCATGTCCATTGAGTAGGTGATGCCATCCAACTATCTCATCCTCTGTCGCCCCCTTTTCCTCCTGCCTTCAACCTTTCCCAGCCTGAGTCTTTTCCAATGAGTCAGCTCTTCATATCAGGTGGCCAAAGTATTGGAGTTTCAGTATCAGCATCAGTCATTTCAATGAATATTCAGGACTGATTTCCTTTAGGATGGACTGGTTTGATCTCCTTGCTATCCAAGGACTCTCAGGAGTCTTCTCCAATGCCACAGTTCAAAAGCATCAATTCTTCGGTGCTCAACCTTCTTTATGGCTCATGTGACCTTTTTCTGGCATGGTGGAACCAAAATCTATTTATAAAGAATTTAAGAGAGAATGGAGAGGAGAAATCAGGAAAGAAATTAGAGACAGAAAGCAGAAGGTTATGGGGCAGAGCAGTGGTGTGCTGCCTGGAGGATGATGCCAGGAGTGTTAATAAGATGGAGAAATTATGCCCTACTTGTTGTGCACGGTCCTCACAGATCATTTGTACTAGAGAGAAAAACAAAGCCACAGAACAGAAGCAGAAAGTCTAGAGCCATTTTTATGAGTGAGTGTGAGAGCTGACATCTGGAGCACAAGTGAAAAGCTTTTGTCATTGATAAAAATATAAGCAATCCATACACAGGAAGGAGAAGCATGTAGAGGCCCAGGACACAGAGAGGGGGGTGGGGGATAGTGGAAAGAGCTTGGAGAAATTCTTTTGGAATTGCTTACATTTTCTGCTGACATGTGAGGCTATTGGTCATAGATTTGACCCAATTTAAAGCGGCTTTCCTCCAGGAGAAGTAAATATAAGGAGGCTTGGGCTTTTCAGTGAGAGAGAAGGAAGGGAGGTGAGAGTAAAGGTTAGGTGAGTAATTATAACAGACTGACTTCTTAACTGGTTAAGTGAAAAGTAAGAGCAGAAGTAATTGTGGTAAGATCAGTGGATTGTCAACTCGGTTACTTTAACGAGTTGGATTCATTGTGCTAGGGACTACAAAGAAACAGCTGGAAGTTTAGGAGTCTGTGGTCATAAACCTGGTGGCTTCAGAAGGATACTACTGAGGGCTTTCAGTTGACGGTGACAAGAGGGTAGTCCTGACACAGATGTGAGTCACTGTGATAGTTTCATGAACCAGAGAACAAGAGGCTGCTGCTGCTGCCGCCGCCAAGTCGCTTCAGTTGCCGACCCTGTGAGACCCCACAGACAGCAGCTCCCCAGACTACCCTGTCCCTAGGATTCTCCAGGCAAGAACACTGGAGTGGGAACAGGAGGCAGGGGTATGCAAATGTTTCTGGCATTTCAAACTTGAGGTAGTTTAATACAGAGAAATAGAGACATATCACTATAAATGGGGTTGGGGAAGTAAGTCTAGGGAAATAAAAAAGTCAGAAATCACAGAGAATTCTCACCAATATTCTCAGTCATCTGCAGGATGAAACTGAGTGATTTTTCAGGAAAGAAGCTGGGAGCCGTTGGCAAAACCTTACCTCCTCCAAAGGCCAACCATCTGTCTGTCGCAGCCACAGAACCTCTAATTAGTTCTCTTCCATCTTCAACTTCTCACATGATTCACTCGGTTTGGCAGAATGTAGTTCTTAAGCTTCCAGATCCTGTGACACGTGAGGAAGTATAAAGAATAAATCGTGCTAAATTTCCACCAGAAAAGTAGGTACAGTTTACATATCTGGCTATGCTAATATCATACTCTTTTTCATTGAATTTTCATTTTGCATTGAAATACAGTTAGTTTTACAATGTTGTGTTAGTTTCAGGTATATAGCAAAGTGATTCAGTTATACATATACATATATTCATCCTTTTTTAGATTCTTTTCTCATATAGGTTATTACAGAATATTGGATATAGTTCCCTGTGCTATACAGTAGGTCCTTGTTGGTTGTCTGTTTTATATAGACAGTAGTGTGTATATGCTAATCCCAAACATAATTTATCCCTCCCCCACCATGGTTCCTCGCTGGTAACCATAAGTTTGTTTTCTATGTCTGTGAGTCTGTTTCTGTTTGTAAATAAGTTCATTTGTATCAAATTTTTAGATTCTGCATATAAGTGATACCATATGATATTTATCTTTCTCTGTCTTAACTTCACTTAGTAGGTGAAGATTGATCTGATAATCTTGAACCCATGGTTCCACTGAACAAGCCGAGCATCATCAGCCTGTGTGCTGGCCACGGAATGGAGAAACCCACTTGGATCTCCTCCACTTCAAGGGTAAACTTGGCTGCCCAGATGCTGGGAGGCCTTTCACGATTGTCTCAGATGCACTGAGTTGTCTCCCTGATTATTCTGTCTGTTCAGGGGCAGGGCACTCCCTCAGGCTTATTACCAAAATAGAAAGTCCAGGTAATCCAGAGCCAATCTGCAACATGACATGTCTGATAAGCCATGTGCATCCACAGCTCACATTGGGAGCTATCCACTGACCACAGCAACTCAACTTTTCCTCCCAACACAGTTCTGCCCTTTCTCCTCCACAGATGTTGTTCAAAGAGCATTTCCTAATACATATTCTGAATATCACACTCTGCAATATTAAACTAAACCCAAACTGTGGCATCAAGATTGCAGTGTAGTGCAACTAGCTTTGCTCAAAGGAATCTCCTCATATAGGATAAAAGGAAAACAAAAATGCCCATTGGTAACTGTTGTGATTATTCTTTACTTCAACACACTTACTTTTTTTAATAGTGTATCTTATAAGACTTAGTTGTATCATTGTCCACAAGCAATATCCTTTATAGAAACTAGCTATGCTAGGAGAAAGGGGGGAAAAAAGTAGTCAATTATATACAAGTCAGACTAAATATTTATTTTTTTTATTCTATCACAACAATGCAACCACAAAAGGAGCTATTTCCCAACAGGGTTTGTGACTCCGTCTTTTATACGCTATCCCACAACTCTGTAGTGTCAGCTGATTATGGAAAATGGAACTATTTGTATCAGAGACTCCAATGGTCATGAATCTATTGCTTTATTTTTTTCTATTATTGTATCCATCTATTATCTATCTACTCACGTATCCATTTATTTTTGCTGCATGATGAATCCTGAGAATAGAGAGGTGCATACATAGATAATGGGTTTGGAAGCAACATTTCCAGCTCCTAGGGCCACCTGCATTCTCTGACTCAGCCCCTTCCTGTCAGCTTACAGTCCCCTGCTCCATCTTCACAAACCATAGCCTTCAGTCTCTATGAATGACCTTATATCATGCCTACCCTGCTAGTCTAGGATACTAGACATAGTCCCACCTTCTCCAGAATCTTAAATACCTCTGCAAAGTTGCTTTTGTCATGCAAGGTTACATATTCACAGGTTCTCAGGTTTTGAATGTGGACATCTTTATGGTAAGAAAAGTGAGGAATTTATTCTATCCACCAGGGTAATTCACTCTAACTTGATGCATTCTACTTCCCAAATTTAAGACATTCAGTGATCATTGTACCTCGTGTTCCTTTGTGAAAAAACAAAAATATCAATATATAACCTTATTTTTCATTTCGAAGGAGTATCTTATCATTTCACCAACACTAGAACTCTTAAAGTGTTTACCAAAGAGAAGATCCCTCAATTTTTTATATGCAGGTACATTTCTTTAAAAGGTAGCTATCAAAATTGCATTTCATGATCGACATTCCCAATCAGCATGATTCAATGTAGGAGGTCGATAAAGTATATCAGCATAATGTACCAAGGATGGTGATATGATCAAAGTTGCTGTGGACTAGCTTATAACCAAGGACTCGGGTTGTCAAAGCACTGAGATAAGATACTGATGTGTATCACTGCAAATGCTGCTGAAAGAGAACTGCTTCAGGACAGCTTGCTAATTAGTGAAAGGAAAAAAAAGTCAACTCAATGAGCAAGCGAAAATCGCTCAGTTGTATCCAACACTTTGTGAACCCCTGGACTGTAGGCAGTCAGGCTCTTCTATCCATGGACTTCTCCAGGCAAGAATAGTGAAGTGGGTAGCTGCTCCATTCTCCAGGAGATCCCCATCCAGGGATCGAATCCAGGTCTCCTGCATTGCAGGTGAATTCTTTACCATCTGACCCACCAGGAAAGCCCACTCAATGAGTAAAAGGTCTAGGAATGTACTGCTGTCCACTAACACACACTCATTCCTATTCCCAAAGTCCCAGTCCTTGCCAATGCGCACCTTACCTCTCATACAAAAGCCATGAAAATAGTATAAATTCAGTGTATACTATAATTTTATATTCTGTAAATCAAATTATAGATCTGGATTACACCAATCCTTTGATAAAAATGGTAGCAAAATGCCTCATAGCACTTATGGAATTCGTCCAGTTTTCCAACCAGGTCTTAAACCAAGAACTGAAAAGCATGAGCTTGTTATTGTCGTTTTGTAAGTACTCTTGTATAATGACTAGTGTTAGCCCACCCAGGAATTCTTGTAATCATTTCCACAATATTTTACTGCAGGAGCTATTGCTTTCCCAAATCCTTGCTTTTAGCAGACACTTTATTCCAGGTAAATGTAGGTAATCATTTAATGAACTATTTCTCCATAACATGACAAGGGTTATCAATATTCATTCCTGAGCTGATGATGAGATTGTTATTATCTTCAAATATGAATAGACCAGATATCCTTCTCAGATTACACTGCAAAATCTTTTCACAAGGACCACTTCAAGTACAAATAACAGTCAAAAAAAATCTAACAGAAAAACATCAGTCACTCTAGATATTTCAGGCTGGAGGGGATTTAATACAGAGAATTAAGGGCAAACAAAACTGTTGGAAGAGCCACATCTTTCAAGAAGTCTAAAAGTGCTAGAATCACAGGAAGCTTTCATCAACAATCTTGGCCGCTGCAGCCCGGAAGCCAGTGACTCACAGGAGAACTCACAAGAGCAAATTATGTTTTCTTGTCATTTTCTAAAACCCAAGAATCTGGTCATTGTTGCCAATGGAGCAGTGATGGTTTTTGCTTCTTTCTCTTTCCAATCTTTCATTTCTTTGGCAGATATTTGGTTATTGGACTCATCAAAATAAAAGAATAGAAGGAGGCTGTATTAATTTCTGACAGATAAGTACAGATGATGCAACCCTATGAGCTATGTGAGGAGTAACGATGGAAAGTAGAGCAGAGAGTTAAGAGGTACATGTTTAAGGAGCAAAGAAGAGATAACTTTAACCCAGTAAACTGGATTTAGCTTTTAGTTTTTTTTTTTAACTTTTTTTTTAATTTTTTATTAGTTGGAGGCTAATTACTTTACATCATTGCAGTGGTTTTTGTCATACATTGAATTAGCCATGGATTTACATGTATTCCCCATCCCGGTCCCCCCTCCCAGCTCCCTCTCCACCCCATCCCTCTGGGTCTTCCCAGTGCATCAGGCCTGAGCACTTGTCTCATGCATCCAACCTGGGCTGGTGATCTGTTTCACCCTAGATATACATGTTTCGATGCTGTTCTCTTGAAACATCCCACCCCCTCATTCTCCCATAGAGTCCACAAGTCTGTTCTATACATCTGAGTCTCTTTTTCTTTTTTTGCATATAGGGTTATCGTTACCATCTTTCTAAATTCCATATATATGTGTTAGTATACTGTAATGGTCTTTATCTTTCTGGCTTACTTCACTATGTATAATGGGCTCCAGTTTCACCCATCTCATTAGAACTGATTCAAATGAATTCTTTTTAATGGCTAAGTAATATTCCATGGTGTATATGTACCACAGCTTCCTCATCCATTCATCTGCTGATGGGCATCTAGGTTGCTTCCATGTCCTGGCAATTATAAACAGTGCTGCGATGAACATTGGGGTGCATGTGTCTCTTTCGGATATGGTTTCCTCAGTGTGTATGCCTAGAAGTGGTATTGCTGGGTCATATGGCAGTTCTATTTCCAGTTTTTTAAGAAATCTCCACACTGTTTTCCATAGCGGCTGTACTAGTTTGCATTCCACCAACAGTGTAAGAGGGTTCCCTTTTCTCCACACCCTCTCCAGCATTTATTGCTTGTAGACTTTTGGATAGCAGCCATCCTGACTGGCGTGTAATGGTACCTCATTGTGGTTTTGATTTGCATTTCTCTGATAATGAGTGATGTTGAGCATCTTTTCATGTGTTTTTTTGCCATCCGTATGTCTTCCTTGGAGAAATGTCTGTTTAGTTCTTTGGCCCATTTTTTGATTGGGTCATTTATTTTTCTGGAGTTGAGCTGGAGGAGTTGCTTGTATATTTTTGAAATTGGATTTAGCTTTTAGTTTTTAAAAAATACTTCTTAAAGCTTATGCTACCATCTCTCTGGGCTTCCCAGGTGGCATGAGTGTAAAGAATCTGCCTGCCAATGCAGGAGATGCAAGATTCCTGAGTTGGGAAGATTCCCCTGGAGTAGGAAATGTCAACCCACTCCAATATTCTTACCTGGAAAATCCCATGGAGACAGGAGCTTGGCATGCTGCAGTCCATGCGCTTGCAAAGAGTTGGACATGACTGAGCACACACATAATATCTCTCTCCAAGTGAACTGTTGTTATTTTTCTTTGATTTTTCTCTGTCACTGACACATCTGCTGACTTTCTGAAAAATCAATGAGAACTTCTCACTTGTCATAATTGTTCTGATAGAGCTTCAATTACATGCGAGCTAATTATATCTTGAATGTTCAAACCCCAAATATTTTAAAGAAATTTGTGCTAAAATTATATCTACTTAGCTTTTAAACATGAGACTGACAGCCCTTTTATTTTCTTTTCTTGTCTTGTCATGCTGTTTTTTCTATCCTTTTAAAGCAATTAGGTATTTCCTACTTTTTAAGAAAAATCATGAATTTTTGTAATTCATGTAATGAATTAGTAATATAATTTTAGTACATTTCTATATTTTTTAGCATGCATGTTACATGGTATACCTTAATTTTTTGTAGAGCCACACCTATAGTTATTATTACTGTGGGCTTTGGGGTAAAAATGCCTGGAAATGAAAGACAGCTCTCACTGGCACTGCTCATGTGCTTTTATTTGAATGGTTGTATGCATTCTCAGTTTTCTCACATATAAACAGAGAATACTATCAGTACTTATAGAATTTACTGTGATGATAAAATATTAATAGTACCAAGTACATGGTAAAATCAAAGTCACCAACTGTTATACTAACTCTTCCTAAGTGAAAGTATTAGTCACTCAGTCATGTCTGACTCTTTGGGACCCCACTGACTGTAGCCTGCCAGGCTTCTCTGTCCACAGGATTTCCCAGGCAAGAATACTGGAGTGGGTAGCCATTTCCTTCTCTGGGGCATCTTCCCCACCCAGGGATCCAGCCCAGGTCTCTTGCATTGCAGGCAGATTCTTTATCACCTGAGCCAACAGGGAAGCTCCAATAACTGCTCATAACAATAAACTATTAATAGGCTGTCATTGCTCTTACCTGTAGAGGCAGGCTTTTAAGATCTGTCTTAAGTCCTTTATGAAGAGAAAATAATTTTTACCTCTTCATTTTTCTGCCCCTAGAGGGTTCCCAGCTTTGTCTTTACTTTTTTTTAAATTATTTTTTTCCATTTATTTTTATTAGTTGGGGGCTACTTACTTTACAATATTGTAGTGGTTTTTGCCATACATTGACATGAATCAGCCATGGATTTACATGTGTTCCCCATCCTGAACCCCCTCTCACCTCCCTCCCCATCCCATCCCTCTGGGTCTTCCCAGTGCACCAGCCCTGAACACCCTGTCTCATACATCCAACCTGGACTGGTGATCTGTTTCACACTTGATAATATACATGTTTCAATGCTGTTCTCTCAGATCATCCCACCCTTGCCTTCTCCCACAGAGTCCCAAAGTCTGTTCTATACATCTGTGTCTCTTTTTCTGTCTTGCATATAGGGTTATCGTTAGCATCTTTCTAAATTCTATATATATTCGTTAGTATACTGTATTGGTCTTTATCTTTCTGGCTTACTTCACTCTGTATAATGGGCTCCAGTTTTATCCATCTAATTAGAACTGATTCAAATGTATTCTTTTTAATGGCTGAGTAATATTCCATTGTGTATATGTACCACAGCTTTCTTATCCATTCGTCTGCTGATGGGCATCTAGGTTGCTTCCATGTCCTGACTATTATAAACAGTGCTGCGATGAACATTGGGGTGCACGTGTCTCTTTCAGATCTGGTTTCCTTGGTGTGTATGCCCAGGAGTGGGATTGCTGGGTCATATGGCAGTTCTATTTCCAGTTTTTTAAGGAATCTTCACACTGTTCTCCAGTGGCTGTACTAGTTTCCTTTCAAGGCTACTCCTTGAGTTGAATGAGTTGTGAGACAAGAAGTCACACACTACTGTCACCCATGTCCAGCCACAGCCTTGGCCTCCAGAAATGAACAAGTGAACTGCAAAGTGCCTTATGCCAGAAAGACCAAGAATCTCCTAGAAAGTTAATCAATGATCCTGAGACCATATAGCTTTTAAAATTCCTTTTCAGAAAACTATAGAAGTTGGGGAACAAAACACAAAAGTCACTGGGTTTGGCCTTATTTACACAGTGCATCTTGGCTTTCACATATATGAACCATAAAATAGACGTGAACATATATATTCTTAAAAATAATATTGATTTGGCTGCATCGGGTCTTAGCTGTGGCAAGCAGGTTCTTCAATGCATCACACAGAATCTCTCCTGTGGTACACAAGCTTTCTAGTTGTGGCTCATGGGCTAAGATGCTCTGCAGATTTGTATCTTAGTTTCCCGACCAGAGATCGAACGCATGTCCCTTGCACTGGAAGATGGATTCTTAACCACTGGACCACCAGAGAAGTCCCAATGTGAGCATATTAATAGTACCCTTGCCTATACCTGTGTTATCTTCTTTGCCAACTTTAGTAACATTATATCCATATTTATTAGGATTTTCTTTCTATTCTAATATTAAACTGTGAAAGTATATCTCCTTCCATACATTAATTCATAAAATAATTAAATTAATTCAGAAATGTACCTATTGATGGGTATTCATTTTACTAATTTTGGGGCATACAAAAGTTATTCTATGGGCCCAGAAGAAACTCAGGAGTATGGCATGAACATGGGAAAGAAAAGGATAGCAAGGAAATATTAGATCAGGAAGCAAACGTTTAGTCTCAGAGAGCAGAGCCTTAAGGAAAAGATAGAGTAAAACCTGAAAGGGGAAAAATCTCAGTGAAGAGAACACTTTT
Organism: Odocoileus virginianus; assembly: GCF_023699985.2. NCBI lineage: Eukaryota > Metazoa > Chordata > Mammalia > Artiodactyla > Cervidae > Odocoileus > Odocoileus virginianus. The sequence continues at coordinate 68,663,383 of NC_069684.1, forward strand.
CCAATGAACCACATAGATGGGATCATCTTCATCTTGCCTGATTATTATGAGTTCTATCAACTTTTCCATTAAAGTCTAACATATGAACAGTCAATAACGGACTGTCTGCTTACTACATGAACCATCTGTGTACCTGTTTCATGCTTGAAATTGAGGGCTTCCTCAATGAGGCAGAAGTACTGAATGTCTTTAAGGGTTGTCACAGGTCTAAGATTTAAAAGATTCCCATGCACAAACAAAGGAACTTAGGCAGTTGACTGCTTAGTCACAGCAGGTAATTCAACACAAGTATTTCATCATTATGAAGTGATCATTTCATAATTCAGAGACCCTCATGTTTGCTCTCCTAATTTTATGGTCCTTGTTTTATATTAATTTACTCAACAAGTACTTATTCAGACAAAGATTTTAAGTGAAGAATATGAAATATCCCTGCAGTCTCTATCATGTATGTGGTTGAAGGCAGGTATGGCATCAAGCCAATGCCAGATGATTATGAAGACCCTCAGATCTAATTCTCACAAGACAAGGTTCTCTGGCTTCCTTTGACTGGCTTTCTCTCTATCTTTCTCTCTCTCCCCCTCCCTCTTGATTAATCAATTGTTGTTGTGTTTTGTTTGCCCAACCATGTCCAGCTCTTTGAGACCCCGTGGACTGGGGTTTCCCTGTTCACCGTCTCAATGAGTTTGCTCAAACTCAATGTCCATTAAGCTGGTGATGCTATCCAACCATCTCATCCTCATCATCCCTTTCTCCTCTTGCCTTCAATCTTTCCCAGCATCAGGGATTATTATTCAATGAGATATTATGTTTTTTAGTTTTTTTTTTTTTTTGCTACACCCCACAGCATGTGGGACCTTAGTTCCCTGACCAGGGGTGAAACCCACACTCCCTGCAGTGGAAGCGCAGAGTTCTAACAACCAAACCATCAGGGAAGTCCCTTTCTTTCTCTTTTACTAGTTCATTAAACATGCTGTAGTATGAGTTATCTTCCCAGTTACTCATTTGCTCCCTTCTGAACTAATTGAGTGTGGTTAACTACACTTACTTCTTGACACTTTTCTGAGAAAGATATTATGTCTCATTTTAGAATGTGTTGCACCATTTCATAAATACCTGCATGATTGCTCTCATAATTTTATGGTCTTTATTTTATATTAATTTACACAACAAATATTTATTCAATTTATATTACATACTTATTAAGATATGGTCCTGTCTTTAAGAGACTCACATTATGTCACTGAATAAATACAGTTCTCAGGGGAAGGGTGTGGACACATAAAGGAGGAAAGAGTAGTTTTTTTCCTACTTAGTTGGGATGGAGAGGGAGGGAAGGCTGCAGGTGGTGCTGTTTATGTTCATCTTTAAAACTGAATACATGCTTGCCCAGCAAATGAGGTGTAAAAGATGAGGAGTAAGAAGCAGTGTGAACAAAGCCATGGAGAGGGGATTGATTCATTAAAGGAATGTGTTTGCTCCATTCAGATAAGCACCAGAAGGTTGCTCTAAGTCAAATAAGGAAATAACTGAGAAAGGCATCTGTGCCCAGATCTGAGATTCCAGAGAAAGGAGAGAGGAGGGATGCTAAAGCGGCTGCAGTTGATCTTAAGGTCTGTAGGGAGCTATTAAAAATAGTAAGCAGAGTGGGTAAGATGCTCAGATGAAAGTATTTCAGTGCATGGAGTAAGAATATATGAATAGGTTATTGAAAAAGAATAAAAATTCCACAGACAAACATTATATATTTATGAGGATTTGGTCCTTTAATCTGTGGGAAAAGAAAATTGTTTTAGAAGGCTCAATAGTCTAGGGTCATTCTGCTAGGGTTAGAATCTGATTCTACCAACTAACATATACATGAATTGGGCAAAATCAATAACCATTTGGTGCCTTACTTCTCCCTTCTTTCAAATGCTGTGTTTAATCCTCAAACACCAATAAGTTGGGAATAAATTGAAAGCTCCTGGCACAGTTAAGGGTTGTCCAATATTAGTGATTATTATAAGTTGTATATCCATTTAAAAATATTTAGATTCATATTTCACACCATTTATAAGAATATATTTCAAGTGGATCAAACTAAAACATTTTCTATAAAAAAAATATGGAAGTACTAGGGTAAAAAACACAGACATGATCTTCTAACTTTTGGATAGAGAAAGTCTTCTAAGTAATTATGCAAAAAATATCAAAAGTGTGCAAATTTGAGAATCCTACAGTTATGAATTTCTGTGTGAGACATGCCCTGCTGCAAATGAAGACAAATGACAGACCAGATTTTCCAATACATATAAGAAGTGGTGGCAAGGGTGTGGGGAGATAGGTACTTATAGAGAGCTCACAGGTGGGCAAATAGGTGCAATCATTTTAGACAGCAGTGTGGCAGGATTTCTTAAAATAAAAATGACAGGCAGGTTCTGTGAGCCTATTTCTATGTCTCGGTTATTTACAGTCCTCATACAGGTGGTGATTGTGGTTTAGACACTAAGTCGTTTTCAACTCTTGTGACCCCACGGACTATAGCCTGCCAGGCTCCTCTGTCCATGGGATTCTCCATGCAAGAATACTGGAGTGGGTTGCCATTTCCTTCTCCAGGGGATCTTCCTGACCCAGGAATTGAACCTGGGTCTCCTGCACTGCAGACAGTTTCTTTACCAACTGAGCTATGAGGGAAGCACAAATAATACAGGTAACTTTAAAATACCCCAGTATAAAAAGTGTGATATAAATGTGTAAAGAAGAATTCACACCTATACTCAGTGAAGCATACAGAAGGATGTTTACTGCACTGCTGTGGATAGGAGAAAAAAAAATTTAAACTACCAAAATGACCATCAATGGAATTTTAACGATACTATGTCTAACCTATGGAATATCGTGAATATTGAAAGAGAATAAGACAGAGCTAGATCGTTTACATGAGAACAAAATTCTATGACATATGGTTAAGAGAAATAAAAATTGTAAAACAGGGACAGTGTAAGATCTGCTTTAAACCACAGAAAGAAAGAAAGAAAGTGAACTTGCTCAGTTGTGTCTGACTCTTTGCGACCCCATGGATTGTAGCCCACCAGGCTCCTCTGTCCATGGGATTCTCCAACCAAGAATACTGGAGTGGGTTGCCATTCCCTTCTCCAGGGGATCTTCCCAACCCAGGGATCGAACCTGGGTCTCCCACATTACAGGCAGATGCTTTACCCTCTGAGCCACCAGGGAAGCCCAACCACAGAAGCATATCCTTACTTACAGAGGAATATGCACATATTAATGGATAGAAGAAGGTTTGAAAACAATGTCTACCATTTCCTCCCTTCAGATCAGTTCAGATCAGATGCTCAGTCCTGTCTGACTCGTTGTGACCCCATGAACTGCAACACATCAGACATCCCTGTACATCACCAACTCCTGGGGTTTACTCAAACTCATGTGCATTGAGTCAGTGATGCCATTCAAACATCTTGTCCTCTGTCGTCCCCTTCTCCTCCTGCCCTCAATCTTTCCCAGCATCAGGGTCTCTCAAATGAGTCAGCTCTTTGCATCAGGTGGCCAAAGTATTGGAGCTTCAGTTTCAGGATCAGTCCTTCCAATGAATATTTAGGTCTTATTTCCTTTAGGATGGACTGCTTGGATTTCCTTGCAGTCCAAGGGACTGTCAAGAGTCTTCTCCAACACCACAGTTCAAAAGCATCAATTCTTCCACGCTCAGCCGTCTTTATAGTCGAACTCTCACATCCATACATGACTAGTGGAAAAACCATAGCTGTGACTATGTGCACCTTTGTTGGTAATGTCTCTGCTTTTCAATATGCTGTCTAGGTTGGTCATAACTTTTCTTCCAAGGATCAAGCATCTTTTAATTTCATGGCTGTAGTCACCATCTGCAGTGATTTTGGAGCCCCCCAAAATAAAGTCTGTCACTGTTTATACTGTTTCCCCATCTATCTGCCATGAAGTGATGGTACCAGATGCCATGATCTTAGTTTTCTGAATGTTGAGCTTTAAGTCAACTTTTTCACTCTCCTCTTTCACTTTCATCAAAAGGCTCTTTAGTTCTTCTTAACTTTCTGCCATAAGGTTGGTGTCATCTGCATATCTGAGGTTATTGATATTTCTCCCAGCAATCTTGATTCCAGTTTCCCGGCCCAGTGTTTCTCATGATGTACTTGGCATACAAGTTAAATAAGCAAGGTGACAATATACAGCCTTGATGTACTCCTTTTCCTATTTTGAACCAGTCTGTTGTTCCAAGTCCAGTTCTAACTATTGCTTCCTGACCTGCATACAGGTTTCTCAAGAGTCAGGTCAGGTGGTCTGATATTCCCATTTCTTTCACACTTTTCAACAGTTTGTTGTGGTCCACATAGTAAAAGCTTCCCTTGTGGTTCAGACAGTAAAGCATCTGCCTACAATGCAGGAGATCCGGGTTTGATCCCTGGGTCGGGAAGATCCTCTGGAGAAGGAAATGGCAACGCACTCCAGTACTCCTGCCTGGAAAATCCCATGGACAGAGGAGCCCCGTAGGCTACAGCCCATGGGGTTGAAGAGTAGGACACAACTGAGCAACTTCACTTAACTTCACTTCACACAGTCAAAGGCTTTGGCATAGTCGATAAAGCAGAAATAGACATTTTTTCCTGGAACTCTCTTGCTTTTTTGATGATCCAATGGATGTTGGCAATTTGATCTCTGGTTCCTCTGCCTTTTCTAAATCCAGGTTGAACATCTGAAATTTCACACTTCACGTACTGTTGAAGCCTCTCTTGGAGAATTTTGAGCATTACTTTACTAGCGTGTGAGATGAGTGCAATTGTGTGGCAGTTTGAGCATTCTTTGGCATTGCCTGTCTTTGGGATTGGAATGAAAACTGACTTTTTCCAGTCCTGTGGTCACTGCTGAGTTTTCCATATTTGCTGGCATATTGAGTGCAACACTTTCACAGCATCATCTTTCAGGATTTGAAATAGCTCAACTGGAATTCCATCACCTCCACTAGCTTTGTTCGTAGTGATGCTTCCTAAGGCCCACTTGACTTCACATTCCAGGATGTTTTGCTCTAGGCTTGTGATCACACCATCGTGATTATCTGGGTCATGAAGATCTTTTTTGTACAGTTCTTCTGTGTACTCTTTCCACCTCTTCTTAATATCCCCTGCTTCTGTTAGGTCCATACCATTTCTGTCCTTTATCAAGCCCATCTTTGCATGAAATATTCCCTTGGTATCTCCAATTATCTTGAAGAGATCTCTAGACTTTCCCATTCTATTGTTTTCCTCTATTTATTTGCATTAATCACTAAGGAAGGCTTTCTTTTCTCTCCTTGCTATTCTTTGGAACTCTGCACTCAAATGGGTATATCTTTCCTTTTCTTTGCCTTTCCCTTCTCTTCTATTCACAGTTATTTGTAAGCCTCATCAGACAACCATTTTGCCTTTTTGGATTTCTTTTCTTTGGGGATCGTCTTGATACCTGCCTCCTTTATAATGTCACAAACCTCCATCCATAGTTCTTCAGGCATGCTGTCTATCAGATCTAATACCTCGACTCTATTTGTCACTTCCACTGTATAATCACAAGGGATTTTATTTAGTTCATACCTGAATGGTCTAGTAGTTTTCCCTACTTTCTTCAATTTAAGTCTGAATTTGGCAATAAGGAGTTCATGATCTGGGCCAGGGTCAGCTTTCAGTCTTGTTTTTGCTGAGTGTATAGAGCTTCTCCATCTTTGGCAAGAAAGAATATAATCAATCTGATTTCGGTGTTGACCATCTGGTGATGTCCATTTGTAGAATCTTCTCTTGTGTTGTTGGAAGAGAGTGTTTGCTATGACCAGTGCATTTTCTTGGCAAAACTCTGTTAACCTTTGACCTGATTCATTTTGTACTCAAGGGTAAATTTGCATGTTACTCCCAGTTATCTCTTGACTGCTTGCTTTTGCATTCCAGTCTCCTATAATGAAAAGGGCATCTTTTTTGGGTGTTAGTTCTAGAAAGTCTTGTAGGCTTGTAGGCTTTGGTGGCTAAGTGAAGACTTTTCTTCGAGGAGTGATCAGAGCATGCTTATTTTTTATTTATATTTTTAAGTGAGAGTGGAAGGAATAGCAAGATTTAACAAAACAGAAGAATAAAGAAGCATATTCCAGACAGAGAAGCTGTAAGCTAGATTCATGGGACAGATGACAAAGTCTGAGGCTCATTTGAGGAACTGGGAGGAGTTCAACTGACTAGAGAGAACAGGTGTAACAGAATAAGAATCAAGTGAGGGTAAAGGTCCTGAACTTTGCATAAGTGAGACTACTGTCTCTATTTTGCCCTTGAACATGAATGTCATTTTGTTCAGACATAGAATTCTTGTCTCACGTTCATTTTCCTTTTAATATTCTGCAGGGTTGCTCATTACCATTTGGCACGCAGTGTTGCTGAAATGTCAAAGGTTGCCTGGTGCTTGTTGCTCTGCAGGTAAATGAACTTGTCTCTTTTATCAAATATAATGCATATTTTTATCTTGTTTCATTAATATTATCTTCTCTGACACTCAATGAGTCTGAGAAACCCACTACTCATGTTATCACTGTTGATCCCTTAACTGCAAATTTTCTCCTTTTGGAAATCTTATGACTCATATGTTGGAACTCCTACACATTCTCCATGTTTCATCTTTTCTAATGACTTTATAGCCTGCATTTCAACATTTAATGACTTTTAATGGAAGGTTTGTTATGCCTTTTCTTCCCCATTAATTTAATTCTTGGTCCTATTAATAACTCATTGTTTTATTCCTTTACAATTTTTTTTTTGGTGTTGCTTTCTTTTTTTAATTCCTTTACTATTGTTTTAAATTCAGCAACTGTTCTGCCAGTCTTTCCCTTTTCATTACTACCAGAATTTATTCCATAAGCTCAATGCCCTCTGAAATGTTACAAAGTGATTAACATAAATTTCTATTTACATTCTACATCACTCAGGGTTCCTCAGAGAAAGGGAAATAGCAGGAATAGCTAATTAAAGAAATAAAGAAAAAGGGAGAGAGAAAGAAAGCAATTTTAAGAAACTGGTTCACACAATTGTTACAGTTAAGTCACTAAGTCACATCCGAGTTTTTCATAACCCCAAGGACTGTAGCCCACCAGGTTCCTCTGTCCATGGAATTTTTCAGGCAAAAATACTGGAATGGGTTGCTGTTTCCTTCTCCAGGTCGCATAACTGTGGGGGCAGGCAAATATGAAATCTATGTCAGGCTGATACCTGGAGACTCAGGCAGGATTTCTTTGTCACAGTCTCACCCCTAATTTCTTCCCCACCTCTCTTTCTGAGGGAAATATTTTTACTTAAATTAACTGATTGCATGTGTTAATCACATCTACAGAGCACCTTCAGAGCAGCAACTAGAGGAGTGTTTGAGCAAAACCTGGGACCAGAGCCCAGACACCATGACACACAAAAGCGACCAACATTGCAATTTATACCAGTTACTGTTACATTAACATAAAGCATTATAGTTACTTATGATGTTAGAAGTCCTCTGGGTTTGTGTGCTATTCTATTTTTTATCAAACCATCAGCTCTGATTCTCCCATGCAGATTCATCTGATGAAACGTACCATCTTTTCATTTGCCCACGTTTGCTTGTATTTTGCTTTGTTTTTTAATCGATACAGAATTTACGTGAATGCTTTCCAGATATTGAGGTTGAAATGAATTCTGTCAAATCAGACCCCATTGGGTAATCTATCTCAGCTTTCCATTTTATAATCTCTTATAAGTAGTTAAAAAAAAAAAAACCCTTTTAAAAGAAATACGTTTGTAATAACCCCTTTTTAGTCTCTGTCAGGTTGAAAACTCATTTCCAGATAAAGTAACAACTTTAAGTAAAAAGGGTTTGGATCCTCATTCAGAACTGTCTGGTAAAACTGAAGCCCCAAAAGTCACTATCCCAAGCAATTAAAATGATTGATTCAGTAAGTTAGATAAAAGCAATTTTAGAACTTTGTTAAAATAGTTAAAAATAAACTATCATTGGCATCTTTTATAAAAGTAAAGGGAGTGGTCAGTGGTTATTAATAAAACAAAGAGTGCCATCTACTGACTACACAATTCTCTGGTGAAAGCTGCCTTCAACATCAACGTAATACCACACAGCTTCCCAGTGTGATAGTGCTATCGTCATTCATTTGATATTCTGCATTTTCCAAGAACTTTTGTTCATTTTAAAAGATCATATTTAAATCTCTAGTTCTGCTAACTGAAGTGGAATTTACATGTGCTTGAATCAAATGACTGCCACTTTACAAAATCACTGTCATCAAGAAGCAATTTTTTAAAGTGCCCCTCTGTGCTCAGAACTATGCAATATAAAAGAAATATGACTATATTCTCCTCACACAAGACTCAGCAACAATGGTGGAGACTGCAGAAATGTAAGACCAATTAGGCCCCAGCATCCCTGCCCCCACCACAAAAAAAAAAAAAAAACCCTGCTGACATGATTAAATAAAAGCACATATTGATATAACTTCAGATACCATTTTACAGAAGAAGTAACATGTAGAGTTTTTAGGGCAATCAAAATAACAGTAATTGGAGAAGAGTATCATGTACTATATTTAAATTGCTGTTGCTTAGTTGCTCACTTGTGTCCAATTCTTTGCAACTCCACGGACTGTAGCCCTCCAGGCTCCTCCATCCATGGTATTTTCCAGGCAAGAATACTGGAGTGGGTTGCCATTTCCTTCTCCTGGGGATCTTCCTGACCCAGGGTTCGTATCCATGTCTTCTGCTTGGCAGGCAGGTTTTAAATAGAAATCAATGTTTTGTGGCTTCCCTTGTAGCTCAGTCAGTAAAGAATCTGACTGCAATGCAGGAGACCCAGATTTGATTCCTGGGTTGGGAAGATCCCCTGGAGAAGGAAATGGCAACCCACTCCAGTATTCTTGCCTGGAGAATCCCAAGGACAGAGGAACCTGGAAGGCTATAGTCCATGGGGTCGCAAGAGTCAGACACGACTTAGTGACTAAACCACCATCAATGTTTTAAAAGTGCAGAGGATAAGATGGTTGGATAGCATCACCGATTCAATGGACATGAGTTTGAGCAAACTCCAGGAGACAGTGAAGGATGTAAAGCCTGGCATGCTGCAGTGCATGGGGTAGAAAGAATCGGACATGAGTTGGAGACTGAACAACAACAACAGTTTAAAAAGTGCAGAGACAAAGCTTCCTCTGTGGTCTACTAGTGACACTGTGAAATTTCCAGAAAGTGGAGCAGGGATGGGAGGGCTGTGTGTCCAAGGTAGGACTGTAGTGTGTAGAGGAATCACTGGCTCCAGAGACAGAGACAGAGGGCTGGTTAATCTCCAGGGGATACTCTTCAGTCTCACCGCTGGCTTTGGGGTCCCAGGTAGAGCGAGCTGGGTGAATACATGACCCTGCACTTTCCACCCTTTATATGTTAATAGATCAGACAAGTAACAAAACTGAGACTTCCCTGCTGGCCCAGTGGTTAAGCCTTCACCTCTCAATGCAGGGGGTGAGGCTTCAACCCCTCTTCAGGGAGCTAAGCTCTCACATGCCTTGTGGCCAAAAACCAAAATATAAAACAGAAGCAATATTGTAATAAATGCTAAAAATTCTTAAAAAAAAAAAAAAGAAAGAAAGAAAGAAAAAGAAACATGACTGATGTTTCCATGAAAGTGCAAAATGCTAATCTCTTCTGATAACCCTGACTTCCTGGGCTCTCACCCTAATGAAGGCTTCTCCTGGAACATTATTAGGCTCTCTCAACAAGGGAGGAATCATGAGAAGTCTACAATAAAAATAGAATCAGTAGGATGTTCCAACTCCATTCCTTTGTTAACTCATTTCATAGAGTACTTTTAAGCAGAATGGGTTTGTATGACCCATTCATCTGTGTTTTATTTGAGCTATATTTTTTTATTGTCAAAATAAATAAACAACAGCACATGCTTCCAGTCCCAGGGCCCAACTATTACTAAAACACTGCTTATTCTCCCTGTAAGGCAGAAATGCCATGTGGACAATTAAACATAAGATTGCTAGAAAGACTGAAGGATGAGAACATCTATCTTAATGCCAGTAGGGTTTCAGGTTAGTGCAAGAGAAAGATCCTAACAAATTTTATAGGTAAAATTTAGAACTAATTTTATCCCTTGAAAACTTTATTTTTATCCCTTTAAAACTTGCAATGGTACTCTAGTTCCCTAACTCCTTGTGGTCAGCAAAGTAACAGACCTTACATATATTAGGTCATAATCTCTGGTACCCATATGTGTTACCTTTTGTGGAAAGTGGTAAAGGGACATTATCCTGAAATATCTGAGTAGCTCCTAAACACAATCAAAAGTGTCCTTATAAGTGGGAGGCAGTTGACATACTGAATGAGAAGGGCATGTGAAAACAGAGAAGAAATAGACTTGAAGATGCAGACCTCAAAAATATGAGGATGGTTGGCTTAAAGACTGGAGTGATTTGGCCATAAGCAAAGGAATGGGCTTCCCTGGTGTCCCAGATGGTAAAGAATCTGCCTGCAATGGAGGAGACCTGGGTTCCACCCCTGCATTGGGAAGATAATGTGGAGAAGGGAATGGCAAGTCACTCTAGTATTCTTGCCTGGAAAATCCCATGAACGGAGAAGCTTGGTAGGCTACCAAGCATGGGTGGCAAAGAGTCAGACATGACTAAGTGACCAACACTTTTACTTCTTTCAAGGAATGGCAGAAACATGAGAAGCTGGGAGAAGCCAACACCTTGATTTGAGTCCAGCAAAACTGATTCATATGGGGGGCCTGGAGAACAGTGAGAAAATACATTTCTGCTGTTTTAACCTCTAATTTTGTAGTAATTTGTCAAGGCATCCACAGGAAATCAATATACTCCGTGGGGTATTCTCTTTCTATTATCCAGTTTTCATAATATAATACTGGGTACTATTTAAATGCCTTTCGTGCCATGCTAAATCTTTTACACAAAGTGTCTCCAATCTTTCTCTTTTCCCTGAAATCATTCTGTTCTTTTCCTGCTCACTCTGTTCCAGACACACTTCATGCCTTAACACACAAGTACATTTCACAGTGGGCCATGGTTCTTTCCTCTGATAAGAATGTTTCTATTCAGACATCAGAATGATGAACTCTCTTGCCTTCTTCAAATCCCTGATCAAATTTACTCTCTCACTGGGTCTACTTCTGAACTACCCTACTCCACACTGCAGCTTCCTTCCCTACCCATAATTGTACCTGCTATCTTTTATTATTTTAATCTCATTTCAATCTCTAAAATGTCAAATACAGTGTTGTCTGTTGTGATCTCTCCATTTTCATTTCTAATTTTGTTAATTTGGTTCTTCTCCCTTTGTTTCTTAATGAGTCTTGCTAATGGTTTGTCAATTTTGTTTATTTTTTCAAAAAACCAGCTTTTAGCTTTGTTGATTTTTGCTATGGTCTCTTTAGTTTCTTTTGCATTTATTTCTGCCCTAATTTTTAAGATTTCTTTCCTTCTACTTACCCTGAGGCTCTTCATTTCTTCCTTCTCTAGTTGCTTTAGGTGTAGAGTTAGGTTATTTATTTGATTTTTTTCTTGTTTCTTGAGGTAGGCCTGTAATGCTATGAATCTTCCCCTTAGCACTGCTTTTACAGTGTCCCATAGGTTTTGGGTTGTTGTGTTTTCATTTTCATTCATTTCTATGCATGTTTTGATTTCTTTTTTGATTTCTTCTATGATTTGTTGGTTATTCAGAAGCGTGTTGTTTAGCTTCCATATGTTTGAATTTTTAATAATTTTTTTCCTGTAATTGAGATCCAGTCTTACTGCACTGTGGTCAGAAAAGATGACTGGAATGGTTTCAATTTTTTTGAATTTACCAAGACTAGATTTATGGCCTATGATGTGATCTATTCTGGAGAAGGTTCCGTGTGCACTTGAGAAAAAGGTGAAGTTGATTGTTTTGGGGTGAAACGTCCTATAGATGTCAATAAGGTCTAGCTGGTCCATTGTGTCCTTTAAAGTTTGTGTTTCCTTGTTTATTTGCTGTTTAGTTGATCTATCCATAGTTGTGAGTGGGGTATTAAAGTCTCCTACTATTAATGTGTTACTATTAATTTCCTCTTTCATACTCGTTAGTGTTTGCCTTACATATTGCGGTGCTCCTATGTTGGGTGCATATATATTTATAATTGTTATATCTTCTTCTTGGATTGATCCTTTGATCATTATGTAGTGTCCATCTTTGTCTCTTTTCACAGACTTAATTTGAAAGTCTATTTTATCTGATATGAGTATTGCGACTCCTGCTTTCTTTTGGTCTCCGTTTGCGTGGAATATTTTTTTCCAGCCCTTCACTTTTAATCTGTATGTGTCCCTTGCTTTGAGGTGGGTCTCTTGTAGACAGCATATATAGGGGTCTTGCTTTTGTATCCATTCAGCCAGCCTTTGTCTTTTGGTTGGGGAATTCAACCCATTTACATTTAAGGTAATTATTGATAGGTATGGTCCCGTTGCCATTTATTTTGTTGTTTGGGGTTCACGTTTACACCACCTTTCTGTGTTTCCTGTCTAGAGAAGATCCTTTAGCATTTGTTGAAGAGCTGGTTTGGTGGTGCAGAATTCTCTCAGCTTTTGCTTGTCTGTAAAGCTTTTGAGTTCTCCTTCATATCTGAATGAGATCCTTGCTGGGTACAGTAATCTAGGTTGTAGGTTATTCTCTTTCATTACTCTAAGTATGTCCTGCCATTCCCTTCTGGCCTGAAGGGTTTCTATTGATAGATCAGCTGTTATCCTTATGGGAATCCCTTTGTGTGTTATTTGTTGTTTCTCCCTTGCTGCTTTTAATATTTGTTCTTTGTGTTTGATCTTTGTTAATTTGATTAATATGTGTCTTGGGGTGTTTCGCCTTGGGTTTATCCTGTTTGGGACTCTCTGGGTTTCTTGGACTTGGTTGGCTATTTCCTTCCCCATTTTAGGGAAGTTTTCAGCTATTATCTCCTCGAGTATCTTCTCATGGCCTTTCTTTTTGTCTTCTTCTTCTGGGACTCCTATGATTCGAATGTTGGGGCGTTTCACATTGTCCCAGAGGTCCCTGAGGTTGTCCTCATTTCTTTTGATTCTTTTTTCTTTTTTCCTCTCTGCTTCATTTATTTCCACCATTTTATCTTCTAACTCACTTATCCTATCTTCTGTCTCTGTTATTCTACTCATGGTTCCCTCCAGAGTGTTTTTGATCTCATTTATTTCGTTGTTAATTTTTAATTGACTTTTTTTTATTTCTTCCAGGTCCTTGTTAAACCTTTCTTGCATCTTCTCAATCTTTGTCTCCAGGCTATTTATTTGTAACTCCATTTTGTTTTCAAGATTTTGGATCATTTTTATTATCATTATTCTAAATTCTTTTTCAGGTAGATTCCCTATTTCTTCCTCTTTTGTTTGACTTGGTGGGCTTTTTCCATGTTCCTTTGCCTGTTGGGTATTTCTCTGCCTTTTCATCTTGTTTAGATTGCTGTGTCTGGAGTGGGCTTTCTATATTCTTGTGGTCTGTCGTTCCTTTTTATTGTGGAGGTTTCACCCAGTGGGTGGGGTTGGATGATTGGTTTGTCAGGGTTTCCTGGTTAGGGAAGCTTGTGTCAGCGTTCTGGTGTGTGGAATTGGATTTCTTCTCTCTGGAGTGCAGTGGATTGTCCAGTAATGAGTTTTGCGATGGGTCTTTGTGTTAGGTGTGACTTTGGACAGCCTGTGTGTTGACACTCAGGTCTGTGTTCCTGCGTTGCTAAAGAATTTGCGTGGTATGTCTTGTACTAGAGCTGATTGGCTCTTGGGTTGTGGTTGGATCATAAGAGACTACTACCAGCAGCTCTATGCCAATAAAATGGACAACTTGGAAGAAATGGACAAGTTCTTAGAGAAGTATAACTTTCCAAAACTGAACCAGGAAGAAATAGAAGATCTTAACAAACCCATCACAAGCAAGGAAATCGAAACTGTAATCAGAAATCTTCCAGCAAACAAAAGCCCAGGACCAGATGGCTTCACAGCTGAATTCTACCAAAAATTTAGGGAAGAGCTAACACCTATCTTACTCAAACTCTTCCAGAAAATTGCAGAAGAAGGTAAACTTCCAAACTCATTCTATGAGGCCACCATCACCCTAATTCCAAAACCAGACAAAGATGCCACAAAAAAAGAGAACTACAGGCCAATATCACTGATGAACATAGACGCAAAAATCCTTAACAAAATTCTAGCAAACAGAATCCAACAACATATTAAAAAAATCATACACCATGACCAAGTGGGCTTTATCCCAGGAATGCAAGGATTCTTTAATATCCGCAAATCAATCAATGTAATACACCACATTAACAAATTGAAAGATAAAAACCATATGATTATCTCAATAGATGCAGAAAAAGCCTTTGACAAAATTCAACATCCATTTATGATTAAAACTCTCCAGAAAGCAGGAATAGAAGGAACATACCTCAACATAATAAAAGCTATATATGACAAACCCATAGCAAGCATCACCCTCAATGGTGAAAAATTGAAAGCATTTCCCCTGAAATCAGGAACAAGACAAGGGTGCCCACTCTCACCACTACTATTCAACATAGTTTTGGAAGTGTTGGCCACAGCAATCAGGGCAGGAAAAGAAGTAAAAGGAATCCAGATAGGAAAAGAAGAAGTGAAACTCTCTCTGTTTGCAGATGACATGATCCTCTACATAGAAAACCCTAAAGACTCTACCAGAAAATTACTAGAGCTAATCAATGAATACAGTAAAGTTGTAGGATATAAAATTAACACACAGAAATCTCTTGCATTCCTATACACTAACAATGAGAAAACAGAAAGAGAAATTAAGGAAACAATACCATTCACCATTGCAACAAAAAGAATAAAATACTTAGGAGTATATCTACCTAAAGAAACAAAAGACCTATACATAGAAAACTATAATACACTGATGAAAGAAATCAAAGAGGACACAAACAGATGGAGAAATATACCATGTTCATGGATTGGAAGAATCAATATTGTCAAAATGGCTATACTACCCAAAGCAATCTATACATTCAATGCAATCCCTATCAAGCTACCAACGGTATTTTTCACAGAACTAGGACAAATAATCTCACAATTTGTATGGAAATACAAGAAACCTCGAATAGCCAAAGTAACCTTGAGAAAGAAGAATGGAACTGGAGGAATCAATCTGCCTGACTTCAGACTATACTACAAAGCCACAGTCATCAAGACAGTATGGTACTGGCACAAAGACAGAAGTATAGATCAATGGAACAGAATAGAAAGCCCAGAGATAAATCCACAAACCTATGGTCACCTTATCTTCGACAAAGGAGGCAAGGATATACAATGGAAAAAAGACAACCTCTTTAACAAGTGGTGCTGGGAAAACTGGTCAACCACCTGTAAAAGAATGAAACTAGAACACTTTCTAACACCATACACAAAAATAAACTCAAAATGGATTAAAGATCTAAATGTAAGACCAGAAACTATAAAACTCCTAGAGGAGAACATAGGCAAAACACTCTCCGACATAAATCACAGCAGGATCCTCTATGACCCACATCCCAGAATTTTAGAAATAAAAGCAAAAATAAACAAATGGGACCTAATGAAACTTAAAAGCTTTTGTACAACAAAGGAAACTATAAGCAAGGTGAAAAGACAGCCCTCAGATTGGGAGAAAATAATAGCAAATGAAGCAACAGACAAAGGATTAATTTCAAAAATATACAAGCAACTCCTCCAGCTCAACTCCAGAAAAATAAATGACCCAATCAAAAAATGGGCCAAAGAACTAAACAGACATTTCTCCAAGGAAGACATACGGATGGCTAAAAAACACATGAAAAGATGCTCAACATCACTCATTATCAGAGAAATGCAAATCAAAACCACAATGAGGTACCATTACACGCCAGTCAGGATGGCTGCTATCCAAAAGTCTACAAGCAATAAATGCTGGAGAGGGTGTGGAGAAAAGGGAACCCTCTTACACTGTTGGTGGGAATGCAAACTAGTACAGCCGCTATGGAAAACAGTGTGGAGATTTCTTAAAAAACTGGAAATAGAACTGCCATATGACCCAGCAATACCACTTCTAGGCATATACACCAAGGAAACCAGATCTGAAAGAGACACGTGCACCCCAATGTTCATCGCAGCACTGTTTATAATTGCCAGGACATGGAAGCAACCTAGATGCCCATCAGCAGATGAATGGATGAGGAAGCTGTGGTACATATACACCATGGAATATTACTCAGCCGTTAAAAAGAATTCATTTGAATCAGTTCTAATGAGATGGGTGAAACTGGAGCCCATTATACAGAGCGAAGTAAGCCAGAAAGATAAAGACCATTACAGTATACTAACACATATATATGGAATTTAGAAAGATGGTAATGATAACCCTATATGCAAAAAAAGAAAAAGAGACTCAGATGTATAGAACAGACTTGTGGACTCTATGGGAGAACCCGGGGGTGGGATGTTTCAAGAGAACAGCATCGAAACATGTATATCTAGGGTGAAACAGATCACCAGCCCAGGTTGGATGCATGAGACAATTGCTCAGGCCTGGTGTACTGGGAGGACCCAGAGGGATGGGGTGGAGAGGGAGGTGGGAGGGGGGACCGGGATGGGGAATACATGTAAATCCATGGCTAATTCAGTGTATGACAAAAACCACTGCAATGCTGTAAAGTAATTAGCCTCCAACTAATAAAAATAAATGGAAAAAAAAATAATAATAAAAAAAAATAAAATGTCAAATACATTACTTGCTATGTTTATTTTATATCTTTTTTCTGCTTCCTCTAGGATGTGATCTTCCTAAGGTCAAAGATTTTCTCTCTGTTTCACTAATGGATGCCCAATGAATAGAAGAATATTCAATATCAAGCAAATAATAGGCACCAGGAGCTGAATGCAGCTTAGATCATGAACTCCTGATTGCAAAATGCAGGCTTAAATTGAAGAAAGTAGGGGAAAAAACTAGGACACTTAGTTATGACCTAAAGCAAATCCCTTATGATTATTCAGTGGAAGTGACAAATTCAAGGGAATAGATTTGATAGAGCGCCTGAAGAACTATGGAAGAGGTTTGTAACATTGTGCAGGAGGTGGGGATCAAAACCAATCCCAAGAAAAAATAATGCAAAAAGGCAAAAAGGAAATATTAATAACCACAGATATGCAGATGATACCACACTTAGGGCAGAAAGGGAAGAGGAACTAAAGAGCCTCTTGATGAAGGTGACAGAGGAGAGTGAAAAAGCTGGCTTAAAACTCAACATTCAAAAAACTAAGATCATGACATCTGGTCCCATCCCTTCATGGCAGATAGATGGGGAAACAAAGGAAATAGTGACAGACTTTCTTTCTTGGGTTCCAAACATCACTGTTTATGGTGACTGCAGCCAGGAAATTAAAAGACACTTGCCCCTTGGAAGAAATGCTATGACCAATAGAGGCAGCATATTAAAAAGCAGAGATATTACTTTGCCAACAAAGGTTCATATTGTCAAAGCTATGGTTTTTAAAGTAGTCATGTATGGATATCAGAGTTGGACCATAAAGAAGCTTGAGTGCCAAAGACTTGATGCTTTAGAACTGTCATGTTGGAGAAGAATCTTGAGTGTCCCTTGGACTGAAAGGAGATCACACCAGTCAACCTTAAAGGAAATCAATCCTGAATATTCAATGGAAGGACTAATGCTGAAGCTGAAGCTCCAATACTTTGGCCACCTGATGCAAAGAACTGACTCCTTAGAAAAGACCCTGATGTGGGAACGATAGAAGGAGGGAGGAGAAGAGGATGATAGAGGACGAGATGGATGGACGACATCACCAACTCAATGGACATGAGTTTGAGCAAAATCTGGGAAATGGTGAAGAACAGGGAATCCTGGCATGCTGCAGTCTGTGGCATCACAAAGAGTCAGAAACAACTGAGTGACTGAACAACAACCACATATTTTTTTCTTAAATGAATGAAATTGAAGGAAAGCATTTAAACATTTACCACAGTAAGTTAAAGAGACTGCGATGCTACCCAAATGAATTTTAACTGAGTACAGGATGAAACATCCAATCTTCTTGTGTTTTCATTGGTGTTCTGTGCTAGTTAAAGGCTCATACTTCATTATAGGGCCATAGAACTGGCAACTATTCTTCTGGTTATAAGGCAGACTGATAATTTTCTATTTACATAAGTACTCAATAGAGCTCTACATAAACTTATCCGATGGGTAAGGGCAAAAATGCTAGGGAAAGAGTTTCTCCAAGGTTGGATCTTATACCTACCACAGAACCTGTCAGAGAATTCCCTAAATAAGCAGAAACTCACACTGAATGGATATAAAGGATATCTGAACATTTTCCAAGTAAACTGGATAAGGCATTATAGAGAAAAATTCCCTTTGCAGATTACTTATTACTTTCCTGATCTATTAACAAGGAAAATCAAAAGGAATTTCCTATTTCCTTAGGTAGAAAGGCTGAAATACTGAAAGAGTAAATAATTTCACACTTTGTAAAATTTATTTTATCGAAGTACAGTTGATAGATATACATAGAGTTCATAGATAAATTCATTTGTACCATATTTTAGATTCCATATATTAATGATATCCTATGGTTTTTCTTGAGAGTCCCTTGGACTGCAAGGAAATCCAACCAGTCCATCCTAAAGGAGATCAGTCCTGGGTGTTCATTGGAAGGACTGATATTGAAGCTGAAACTCCAATACTTTGGCCACCTCATGCGAAGAGTTGACTCACTGGAAAAGACCCTGATTCTGGGAGGGGTTGGGGGCAGGAGGAGAAGGGGATGACAGAGGATGAGATGGTTGGATGGCATCACTGACTCGATGGACATGAGTTTGAGTAAATTCTGGGAGTTGGTGGTGGACAGGGAGGCCTGGAGTGCTGTAACTCATGGGGTCACAAAGAATCAGACATGACTGAGCAACTGAAATGAACTGAAGATTTTTTTTAATTTTTTTTTTTTTTATTGAAGGATAACTGCTTTACAGAATTGATTTCTCTGTCAAACCTCAACATGAATCAGCCATAGGTATACATATTTCCCCTCCCTTTTGAACCTCCCTCTCATCTTCCTTCCCATCCCACCCCTCTACATTGATACAGAGGCCCTATTTGACTTTCCTGAGCCATACAGCATATTCCCATTGGCTGTCTGTTTTACATATGGCAATATAAGTTTCCATGTTAATCTATCCATACATCTCACCCTCTCCTCCCCTCTCCCCATGTCCATAAGTCTATTCTCTATGTCTGTTTCTCCACTGCTGCCCTGTAAATAAATTTTTCAGTACCATTTTTCTAGATTTTGCATATATGCATTAGAATACAGTATCTATCTTTCTTTCTGACTTATCTCACTTTGTATAATAGGTTCTACATTCATCCACCTCATTAGAACTGACTCAAATTCATTCTTTTCTATGGCCGAGTAATATTCCATTGTGCATATGTACCACTACTTCTTTATCCATTCATCTGTCCATGGGCATCTAAGTTGCTTTCATGTTCTAGCTGTTGTAAATAGTTTTGCAATGAACAATGGGATACATGTGTCTTTTTCAATTTTGGTTTCCTCAGGATATATGGCTAGGTATGGGATTGCTGGGCAATATGGTGGCTTTATTCCTAGTTTTTTAAGGAGTCTCCATACCGTCTTCCATAGTGGCTGTATTTACATTTATTTACATGTATTTACATTCCCACCAAAAAGGTAAGACCATTACCTTTTTTTCCACACCCTCTCCAGCATTTATTGTTGACAGACTTTTTGATGATGGCCATTCTGACCAATGTGAAGTGATATCTCATTGCAGTTTTTATTTTAATTTCTCTAATAGTGAGTGGCATTGATCATCTTCTCATGTGTTTGTTAGCCATCTGTATGTCTTTTTAGGTCTTTTTCCCACTTTTTGAATGGGCTGTCTGTTTTTCTGATATTGAGTTGTATGAGCTGCTTGTATATTTTGGAAATTAATCCTTTGTCAGTTGTTTCATTTGCTATTATTTTCTCCCATTCTGAGGATTGTTTTTTTTTTTTTTTACCTTGCTTATAGTTTCCTTTGCTGTGTAAAGACTTTTCAGTTTAATCAGGTCTCACTTGTTTACTTTTGTTCTTATTTCTGTTACTCTAGGAGGTGGGTCATAGAGGATCTTGCTTTGATTTATGTCATTGAGTGTTCTGCCTAAGTTTTCCTCTAAGAGGTTTATAGTTTCTGGTCTTACATTTAGGTCTTTAATCCATTTTGAGTTTATTTTCGTGTATGGTGTTAGGAAGTGTTCTAATTTCATTTTTTTTACATGTAGCTGTCCAGTTTTCCCAATACCATTTATTGAAGAGGCTGTTTTTGTCCCATTGTATATTCTTGCCTTCTTTGTCAAAATAATGTGCCCATAGGTGCATGGGCTTATTTCTGGGCTTTTGGTCTTGTTCCATTAGTCTATATTCCTGTTTTTGTGCTAGTACCATACTGTCTTGATGACTGTGGCTTTTTAGTATAATCTGAAGTCAGGAAGGTTGATTCCTCCAGCTCCATTCTTATTTCTCAAGGTTGCTTTGGCTATTTGGGGTCTTCTGTGTTTCCATATGAATTGTGAAAATTTTTGTCCTAGTTCTGTGAAAAATGCCATTGGTAATTTGAAAGGGATCACATTGAACCTGTAGATTGCATTTGGTAGTATAGTCATTTTCACAATTTTGATTCTTCATACCCGGACACATGGAATACTTCTCTGTTTATGTCATCTTTTATTTATTTCATTATAATTTTCTGTGTTTTATAATTTTCTGTGTACAGTTCTTTTGTCTCCTTAGGTGAGTTTATTCCTAGATATTTAATTTTTTTGCTGTTGCAATAGTGAATGGGATTGATTCCTTAATTGCACTTTCTGATTTTTTATTGTTAGTATATAGAAATGCAAGTGATTTCTGTGTATCGATTTTGTATCCTGTAACTTTGCTAAATTCACTGATTAGCTCTAGTAATTTTCTGATACTGTCTATAGGGTTTTCTATGTACAGTATCATGTCATCTGTAAACAGTGAGAGTTTTACTTCTTCTTTTCCAATCTGGATTCCTTTTATTTCTTTTTCTTCTCTGATTGCTCTAGCCAGAACTTATAGAACTATGTTGAATAAAGTGGTGAAAGTGGACACCCTTGTCTTTTACCTGATGTTAGAGGGAATGCTTTCAGTTTTTCAACATTAAGAATAATGGTTGCTGTAGGCTTATCATATATGGCCTTTACTATGTTGAGGTAGGTACTCAAAAGCTTATGGTACTTAAAAGAGCAAATCACTTTAGATAAAAAACAATTTGCACTATGCTATAAAACTGTGAAGTTTTAAGAAGTTTAGAGTGATCCTGGGGAGGACCATGCTCTGAAAAGAAGTGTGGGACCAGCACTAACAGTCTTCAGGAGAGGAAGTGTAAACACAGATGCTTAGATTATAGAATTTCAATAAATGTTAAGTGATAAATGAGTAACCCAGAGAACATGGCAGAGAAAGAGAATGTCCTAACCATTTGAATGTTGAAACAAGAAAACAAAGTTTTCAATACCATTAGCTAATATCCATACTTCCTTGATAACCTTTTCCAGGGTTATTGAAATCTAAAAATTATATCTGATTAAACAGTGTTTTGGTTAGGTAATCTGTGACATATTTTTCACTTTTGTTATTTAGACATGCATTTCTACAATAAATAGATCCAATTAAGGAGAATTTCTTTTCTACTTTTTTAAAGGGGTGACATATTTATTCAAATTAGAATTAAAACTGTTACCAGGATTTGAATACCATTTTAATAAAAGGTGAGTAATTTATCACCCAATTCTATTTTGAAAAGGTGTGTTTTAACATATGTATGTAGAATTTAATGATTAAAGAAGATACTCTCAGGAAAAGTCATGAATCATAGAATCCTAGAAATACTAAATTACAGAACACTGGGAGTAAAAGACGGAGGGAACAAACTTAAAATGTGAGAAAACTTTCAGTTCAGTCAGTTCTGTTCAGTCACTCAGTCATGTCTGACTCTTTGTGATCCCATGACACGCAGACACCAGGCCTCCCTGTCCATCACCAACTCCCAGAGTTGACCCAAACCCATGTCCATCAGAGTCAGTGATGCCATCCAGCCATCTCATCCTCTGTTGTCCCCTTCTCCTCCTGCCCTCAATCCTTCCCAGCATTAGGGGCTTTTCCAATGAGTCAACTCTTCACATGAGGTGGTCAAAGTATTGGAGTTTCAGCTTCAACATCAGTCCTTCCAATGAACACCCAGGACTGATCTCCTTTAGGATGGACTGGTTGGATCTCCTTGCAGTCCAAGGGACTCTCAAGAGTCTTCTCCAACACCATAGTTCAGAAGCATCAATTCTTTGGTGCTCAGCTTTCTTCACCATCCAATTCTCACATCCATACATGACTACTGGAAAAACCATAGCCTTGACTAGATGGACATTTGTTGGCAAAGTAATGTCTCTGCTTTTAAATACGCTGTCTAGGTTGGTCATAACTTTCCTTCTGAAAAAAACTTTAGTCCCAACTAATCTAAGACATTTAAATAACCAAATAGAAAAAAATGTAACCTGGAGATAAGTCTGTTCCAGTGAATTTGAGGTCCTTAATACCTCACTGCAGAAACAATCCATTTGAGAGACAAAGGATATGTACAAAGTGGATTTATTTAGAGACAAACAAACTCCACAGAGTCTGGGCTATCTCAGAAGGTGAGATCCTTGAAACACACAGTGGTTAGCTTTTTGGAAGAATTATTCCAATTATATCAGTGAAGGGGTGGGGCTTTCCAGGAACTGGGCCACCAACCATGTTTTGGCCTTTTATGGCGGCCTCAGAACAGTCAAGGCCACTGAAAGGTGGGTCATTCAGCTTATGCTAATGTATTACAATGAACATATGATGAGGCTCAAAGTCTACTGGAGTTAACTCGTCTGCCATCTTGGATCTATTTGGTTATAAACACTTTGTATCCTCACCTTATATCAGTCTTTTAAAGGTTGTGCTCTGCTCCTTTCTCTCCTGTTTCAATAGATATTCAATATCCAAATAATTATATAATAGTAAACATTAAAGGAATGACAAGGTGGTACGTGGTGTGATCATGATAGAAATGTCTATTTGAAACAAATTATTTTAAGTATGATTGTACAGAACTGACTCAAAGGGGATGAATTTGAGCAAACTCTAGGAGAGAGTGGAGAACACAGGAGCCTGGCGTGCTACCGTCCATGGGGTTGCAAAGGGTTGGACATGACTTAGCGACTGAAGGACAGGAACACAGAATATCAATTCTATAAGGCATAATTATCAGGTCACAGGTACAATCTACAACCTAGGCAGGAAATAAAAATAATTAGGATAAAATGTTAGTAAATCATATTGTTTATACATTTGTTTTTAAAACTTAAGGATGGTAAGAGTTTTACTTAATATTGAAAGATAAACTGCGTTCGCCACGAGTGCGGTCATTGAGTTCAGGTGTGTTCAGTCACTCTGTAATGTCTGACTCTTTTTGACCCCATTGACTATTATAGTCTGGCAGGCTCTTCTGTCCACAAAATTTTCCAGGCAAGAATACTGGAGTGGGTTGCCATTTCCTTCTCCAGGGAATATTCCCAACCCAGGGATTGAACCTGTCTCCTGTACTGGTCACAGATGGCCATTATATCTACTACTGTGGGCAAGAATCCCTTAGAAGAAATGGAGTAGTCTTCATAGTCAACAAAAGAGTCCAAAATGCAGTACCTGGGTGCAGTCTCAAAAAATGACAGAATGATCTCTGCTCGTTTCAAAAACAAACCGTTCAATATCACAGTAATCCAAGTCTATATCCCCAACCACTAAGGCCGAAGAAGATGAAGCTGAATGATTCTATGATGACCTACAAGACTTTCTAGAACTAGTGCCAAAAAAAGATGACCTTTCATCACAGGGAACTGGAATGCAAAAGTAGGAAGTCAAGAGATACCTGGAGTAACAGGGAAATTTGGCCTTGGAGTAGAAAATGAAGCAGGGGAAAGGCTAACAGAGTTTTGCCAAGTGAATGCACTGGTCACAGAAAACACTCTCTTCCAACAACACAAAAAATGACTCTATACATGGACATCACCAGATGATCAATACCGAAATCAAATTGATTATATTCTTTGCAGCCAAAGATGGATAAGCTCTATACAGTCAGCAAAAACAAGACTGGGAGCAAACTGTAACTCAGATCATGAACTCCTTATGACTTATTCAGACTTAAACTGAAGAAAGTAGGGAAAACCACTAGAGCATAAAGGTATGATTTAATCAAATCTCTCATGATTACGCAGTGGAAATGACAAATAGATTAAAAGGATTAGACCTGATAGACAGAGTGCCTGAAGACCTATGGACAGAGGTCTGTGACACTGTACAGGAGGCAGTGATCAAGACCAGCCCCAAGAAATAGAAATTACAGAAAGCAAAATGATGCTCTGAGGAGGACTTACCAATAGCTGAGAAAAGAAGAGAAGCTAAAGGCAAACGAGAAAAGGAAAGGTATAACCATCAGAATGCAGAGTTCCAAAGAATAGCAAGGAGAGATAAGAAAGCATTCCTCAGTAATCAATGCAAAGAAATAGAGGAAAGCAACAGAATGAGAAAGACCAAAGATCTCTTCAAGAAACTTAGAGATATCAAGAGAATATTTAATGAAAAGATGGACACAATAAAGGACAGAAAAGGTATGGACATAACAGAAGCAGAAGATATTTTTTAAAAAAAGGTGGCAAGAATACACAGAAAAACTATACAAAAAGATCTTAATGACCCAGATAACCGAGATGGTGTGGTAACTCACCTAGAGCCAGACATCCTGGAATGTGAAGTCAAGTGGGCCTGAGGAAGGTTACTGTGAGCAAAGATAGTGGAGGTGATGGACTTCCAGGTGAGCTATTTCAAGTCCTAAAATTGATGCTGTGAAAGTGCTGCACTCAATATGCCAGCAAATTTGGATAACTCAGCAGTGGCCACAAGACTGGAAAAAGGTCAGTTTGCATTCCAATCCCAAAGAAAGGCAATGCTAAAGAATGTTCAAACTACCACACAATTGTCCTCATCTCATACGCTAGCAAAGTAATGCTCAAAATTCTCCAAGCAAGGCTTCAACAGTATGTGAACAGAGAACATCCAGATAGTCAAGTTGGATTTAGAAAAGGCAGAGGAACCAGAGGTCAAATTGCCAAGATCTGCTGTATCACAGAAAAAGCAAGAGAGTTCCAGAAAACATCTACATCTATTTTGTTAACTGTGTATATCACAACAAACTGTGTGAAATTCTCCAAGAGATGGGAATAACAGACCACCTTACCTTCCTCCTGAGAAATCTGTATCCACGTCAAGAAGTAACAGTTAGAACCAGACATGGAATAACAGATTGTTTCCACATAGGGAAAGGAGTAGGTCACCCTGCTTATTTAAATTATATGCAGAATACACCAGGCTGTATGCAGCACAAACTGGAATCAAGATTGCCAGGAGAAATATCAATAACTTCAGATATGCAGATGATACCACCCTTATGACAGAATGTGAAGAGGAACTGAAGAGGCTCTTAATGAAAGTGACAGAGGAGAGTGAAAAACCTGGCTTAAGCTTTTAAAACTCAATATTCAAAACACTAAGATCATGGCATCTGGTCCCATCCCTTCACAAATAGATGGGGAAACAATGTAAACAGTAAGGGACTTTATTTTCTTGGGCTCCAAAATCACTGCAGATGGTGACTGAAGCCAGGAAATTAAGAGGCTTGTTCCTTGGAAGAAAAGCTATGACAAACTTAGATAGTATATTAAAAAGCAGAGATATTACTTTCCTGACAAAGGTCCATCTACTCAAAGCTGTTTTTTCCAGTAGTCATATATGGATGTGAGAGTTGGACCATAAAGAAAGCTGAGTGCTAAGAATTGATGCTTTTGAACTGTGGTGTTAGAGAAGATCCCGAGAATCCCTGGACAGCAAGGAGATCAAACCAGTCCATCCTAAAAGAAATCAATCCTGAATATTCACTGGAAAGACTGATGCTGAAGCTGAAACTCCAATACTTTGGCCACCTGATGCAAAGAACTGACTCATTGGAAAAGCCCCTGATGCTGGGAAAGATTGACAGCAGGAAGAAAAGGGGATGGAAGAGGATGACCCGGTTGGATGGCATCACCACTTCAATGGACATGAGTTTGCGCAAGCCCCTGGAGTTTTTGATGGTCAGGGAATCCTGGCATGCTGCAGTTCGTGGGGTTGCAAACAGTTGGGTATGACTGAGGGACTGAGTTGAACCTGCACTTGTAGACAGATTCTCTACTGCTGAGCCACTTTGGAAGTCCAGATGGTCACTGAGTGAGGCCCCATAAAGATAAACATGAGTGGAAACAATCTCTTTCCTAAGGTGCACCAGGTCAGGTAGAATAATAGTACATAGACTGACTAATATCAGAATAAAATTCAAATTAAGACAATCTAGTTGGGACTTTCCTGGTGGGGAAGACTGGTGGCATCAGTTGTGGTATAGGTAAAACTTTTGGAATACTAAGTGGAGAGATGGTCCCATTGCAAAAAGAATGCAATTAGGTAAAGAGATTTAAAAATCAACAAAGATAATGAGAAAGTATTTCTCTCAAAAATGAGTGTTGCAACGTTTCTTCTGGTAGTCAAACCTGAAGACCATGCAAGTTTCCTCTCATGTGCTAAGAAAAACCATGGCCTCTGCCTGAGCATTGCTGAATAATGCAGGTCAAATCAACTTGGATTTTTTTTTTTAATCACATTAAGCCAAAAAGACTTAAGAGAATCTGGTATGAAGTTTCATAGCCTGTTGTGTTACTTAAAGGAAATATACTAAGAAGACTTATACTAACAAGTTGACAGCAATGAAAAGTTTTCTAACAGAGGATTTATTCCTCAATCTTAAGTTTCCCTAATGAAAAATTGTGATATACATGTATTTGCCTATATAAATATTTTCACAAATGAAAGAATTATTAATCAAGGACCTATTGGTTGCTATATTCTGAGTCCTTCTGAGTGAATCTCAAGTAAATGTTTTTAAAAATTCAAAATTGATAATTTGTTCAGAACTGAAAAACTCTAGTAAAGAAAAAATACATGTAGTTTTGTTGTGGTTTAGATGCTTTGGTTATGTCTGTTTTACAATCCCATGGACTGTAGCCCACCAAGCCCCACAATCCATGGGATTTTCCAGGCAGGAATACTGGAGTGGGTTGTCATTTCCTTCCCCAGAGTATCTTCCCAACCCAGGGGTCAAACTCATGTCTCCTGCACTGGCACAAGGATTCTTTACCACTGAGTCACCAAGCTGAACTGCAAACAGATGAAGGTCCTAAAATTACATAGTCAAAAAGAGATTATGAGAAATGAAAAATAATGGTATATTTCCACCAAGTCCAATATATGTGTCATTAGTTCAGTTCAGTTCAGTTCAGTCGCTCAGTCGGGTCCGACTCTTTGCGACCCCATGAACTGCAGCACGCCAGGCCTCCCTGTCCATCACCAACTCCCAGAGTCCACCCAAATCCATGTCCATCAAGTCAGTGATGCCATCCAACCATCTCATTCTCTGTCATCCTCATCTCCTATATGTCGTAAAACACAACTAATTATCCCTGTGTTTGATCTGCAATTACACTGGTATATATGATAAGCATTAAAAAAATATTAAGGATTTTCATAGGTTTGTTCTCATACTTAATCACACAGTAGATTTTTATCCACCATAATTGATTATTTAATGTAACTTTCTAATAATAGGAAATTGAATAATGGAATCTTACTATTATCCACCTCAGAATCTCTTTAGAGCCCAGTGGGCTACAAGGAAATATTTAATAACAGAAAATAAGAGTAACAGAAAGAAAGAAGGAAAGGAAGGAGGAAGAAAAAGTGGGTGGGGAAGAGCAAAAAGTCTTATGATTAAGGAAGTTAAAGTCTTACATAATATGTTGCAGAGGAAATTTCAGTAAATGAGGAAAAGCACCAAAAGCCAAACTTCATAGTTCACATTTTAATGAAGGAATAACCTTGACTATATACATCATTCTAGATACACATGTGCTTTCTCTGTAGGCTGGTATTTTTTTATATTTTTACATTTTCACTGTGTGTGTACATTTTTATTTTGTAAACAATTTTAAGTGCAACAGTTAATTTTCTATTTATGTCATTGCATAGAAAGATAAAAATTTATAATGTTATGGTAAAAATGGTTATACGTTATAGGAATTAATTAATAATAACTGGGATGACCCTGAGGAGGAGGGCATGAAAACCCATTCCAGTATTCTTGCCTAAAAATCCCATGGACAGAGGAGCCTGGTGGGCTACAGTCCATGAGGGTTCAAGGAGTCAGACATGACTGAAGTGACTTAGCAAGCATACAAGATGGGAAGAATAATCATATTTCTGAAATGATGTTAGAAGCTGCAAAATGAGAATTAGTTAACTAAATCATTCACTAATTAAATAAATGGATTTATCCACATATCACAATTTTGACTCCAACTAATAAAATGTGTAGGAAGTAAAAATGAAAATTAACGTTCTAATGACAGGCATAAAATAAATGGAACCAGTTCAAATCAGAGATGTCTACAAATACTTGCAAAATCATAAAATATATTGTCTTTATACTGCAATTCACAGATTATCCAAAATTATAGCTATATTTATTCCATTGGTCCCATCCCCAGATCCTTTTGGCAGTTCTACTTTTCTGGAGATATTATCTAAATTTTAAAATATATGTTTTAAATGTAATTTATGATCATCCAGGAATAGTAATAGTAATTGAAAACCTATTATTAACATTAAATATGTTTTAATATGGTCCATCACCAAAGCATATGTGACATATGTCAAATTATGAATTATTAATATAACAATAAAACTTTTCATCCTTATTTCACTCTTTAGGCAATTATTCTCATAAAATTGCCTTTATCTGTTGAAATAAACTGGAAACATTAGATTAAAAAACATATTAATCCAAGCAAAATGGCAAACACACTTATTAATTATAAACAAAACTGAAAGTTGTTCTCTATCATACAATGAAATATCAGGCAATACTGCATTTCATTTATGTGAGAAGACTAACTGCAGAGAATATAATTTATATGTGTATTTGTGTAAAGACATAATTTTATTCAGCAGACTTCTTCTTATAAGAAGCAGTATACTGCTGGAAGAAAGAGTTTGATAAACTGCCATGATTAACAGCTAGGTAAGAAGTACATTATCAAGGGCCTACTCAGGAAAGAGAAAAAAAAAACAACTCTATTAAAATGTTTAATAAAACAAAAAGAAGAATATAAATCTCCTGTGAGAAGTGAAGAGACAGGAGGAGACTCTAGGAGGGAGCAGCCCAAATTACTGATACTAAATTTTTCATTGAAAGTGAAAGTGAAAGTTGCTCAGTCTGTCCAACTCTTTGAGACTCCATGGACTATATATATAGTCCATGGAATTCTCCAGGCCAGAATAACTGGCATGGGTGATCTTTCCCTTCTCCAGGGGATCTTCCCAACCCAGGAATTCAACCCAGGTCTCCTGCATTGCAGGCGGATTCTTTATCAGCTAAGCCACAACCTTGAGACAAACTCAAGACCGACTGAATTTAAGAAAATAAAGAAACATACTATTTCTAGAACCTGAAGAGTCATGAATCTGACCATGCTTCTTATATTTATATAATCAACTTAATTTAGATGTTTCATAGCTTCTATTCATTATTAAAATGGAAAATGCCACCGTCTCTTCTATTTACTGTTTACTTATTCATTCATCAATTTATATTCATCTTCTCAAGAACATTTCAAAAAATTAAGTATGCTATAAAAATACTGCTTAATATTTAAATATAAAAGAATGTCTCTAAAATATATCTATGGAAACATGAGAAGACAAATACTGTACTTCAGTTACCTCATAATACAGCTGAGCAATATTACAAAGAAAAAGACTTCAAGACTTCATTGAGAGCCCTCCAATTTAAAAGTAGGGTCTACACCGATCCCTTTTATTCTGGGAGGACCATGACTGCTTCAGCCTACAGCGTACAGAGGAATGGAAGCTATGTGACTTGCAAAGTTAGGTCGTCAGAAGCCACTCATCCTTCACGTGGTTTTCCTGCAACGGTGATCTTTGGAAGCGCCCTACTTGTACACTTCTACTGAGAACCCAGATGACACATTCTGAGAAATGCAAACTATGTGGCGAGGTCACAGGTGAATGCACCACACTCAGCACTGAACTCCATCAGCTCAGCCCAGAGACTTGTGATTAAGAAGCTATCAATGGAAGTCTTTCCAGCTGAGGATCCAGATAACTGTGCAGCAGAAAAGATGCATCTCATTATGTCATAGCCTGACCCTGACAGATTCCATGAGTAAAGTAATTACTTCTTCTTTAAACCTTCTCTCTGCAGTGGTATATATTAATAACATAGTGCATTCACTACAAAGGATAGGAATAAAAGAAGCAAAACCATTTAATTCATTTTCAATTTTGTACAGTTAAATTTGCCTCTTTTTATAAACATTAAAATTTATGTATAAGAAAAATAAATATAGTGTCTTATAAGGGGTACTTAAATTATTCAATATTCTAAACTTCATTCAATGAATACTTAAGAGCCCTCTCAAACCACTCTATAACAAGTTCAGTTCAGCTTAGTCACTCAGCTGTGCTCAACTCTCTGCGACCCCATGGATTGCAGCACGCCAGTCTTCCATGTCCATCACCAGCTCCCAGAGCTGGCTCAGATTCATGTCCATGAGTCAGTGATGCCATCCAACCATTTTCTCTGTCATCCCCTCTCCTCCTGCTTCACTCTTTCCCAGTATCAGGGTCTTTGCCAATGAGTGAGCTCTTTGCATCAGGTGGCCAAAGTATTGGAGTTTCAGCTTCAGTATCAGTCCTTCCAATGAATATTCAGGGTTGATTTCCTTTTGTATTGACTGGTTGGATCTCCTTCCTGTTCAAGTGACTCTCAAGAGTCGTCTTCAACACTACAATTCAAAAGCATCAATTCTTCAGCACTCAGCTGTCTTTATGGTACAACTCTCACATCCATACATGACTACTGGAAAAATCACAGCTTTGACTAGACTGACCTTTGTTGGTAAAGTAATGTCTCTGCTTTTTAAAATGCTCTCTAGGTTTGTCATAGCTTTTCTTCCAAGGAGCAAGCATCTTTTAATTTCATGGCTGCAGTCACCACCTGCAGTGTATTTGGAGCCCAGGAAAATAAAGTCTGTCACTGTTTCCATTGTTTCCCCATTTATTTGCCATGAAGTGGTTGGACCGTATGCCATAATTTTAAGTTTTCTTGAAGGCTGAGTTTTAAACCAGCTTTTTCATTCTTCTCTTTCATTTTCATCAATAGGCTCTTTAGTTCCTCTTCCCTTTCTGCCAGAAGGGTGGTATCATCTACATACCTGAGGTTATTGATATTTCTCCTGGCAATCCTGATTTCAACTTGTGTTTCATCCAGCCTGGCATTTCATATGATGTATAACAAGCTAGAAAGAAAATTATAGCTCTATTATGATTTTTGAAATGACCTACAAGTTCTGGGAAGTTGGAAAATCTCCGCACCTACGTGACTAGACTAAAGAAGGGGTATAGAAATAAAAGGTACAAGTTCAGTCAGGACACAGCAAATTGAGCAGCCCTCTAAATATAAAGAACTGGCAGTGTTTCCGGGCTTTTTTGTGACACAATTCCACCGTCATTTACGTTGTACCACATAGAGTAATTTAATGAGCCTATCAGCTATACCTCCATTCAGATATAAAACATGTATACAAAAAAAATTTTATTACTCCTAATAATTTCCAAAATAAAAACAGAAAAATGAGAATGATGTGACTTGTAGAAACAAAATGATAGTGGCTGAAAAACAATGCTTTGCAATTTTTTTCCTTTCACATTTAAGATAAATAGGTTATAATAGAAATTCATTTCAAGAATCACTATAAGAAGACCATTGCTCTATAAGAAGCATATTTTGAGTCATTATAACATGATAATTTGAGAGCAGAATGAATTTTATACATTACCATAACTAATATATCTGAATTTATAAGATTTTAACATATAGCCAAGAAAAACTCAAAATAGATTCTCACAGTAGGCTACTTTAAATATTTAAGACAATAACAAATGCTTTGTGGATCAGTTAAAACATGTAATATTTTTATCCCTTCTCCTTTCTCCAAATCATTTTTCATTCTAATAAGTAAGCTGAATAAACTAAGGCTTACACTGTTTAACATTTGGATTTTTGGCTAAATCCAAAATCAGCATGGTTAAAAATAAATGTATGACCATATTATAAATGTATATAAGCAGAGCAGTGCTTAGCTATACACAGTATATCCAACAAAAAGTATTGTGAACATTCTATATGGGTATCTACTCCATACCCATATTCCACCCATCAATTCCACTATTTGTCACTAGTATGATGTTTTTAATCACACTCTTAAGTCCTGCTCTGTAAGCTGTTTTCTCACTGTTGAGCTATTGCATCAGCAAATCTCTGAAAATATTCTACCTTTTCTATGAAAAGAGATTCTGAATTCCACATTGAAGTAAAAAATCAAAAGTAGAAAAAAATTACAACATATTATTATTATTATTTTGAGAAATGCAGTGTTCTGTAAGGCTCCAATCACCAATCACAACACCCTCAATAAATCAACATTAATTGACTCCAAGAATACAAGATTTTTGCCTTAAGATGGTTTCTTCAGGGGATTAATTGCCTGAGTATAGGTTACTGAAAGTCAGTGGGAGGTGGTTCACTAACCTTGGTGGGAGAAAAGTAACTTGCAGATATGCTGTCAGATTTAATATATTTCTTAAGCACATTGTTCTTTATAAATATAAATTGTATATAATTTTATAATTTAATAAAACATGATAATTAGATAAAAATATCAGGTGACTTCTTGTGAAGGGTGGGTATTTTCACTCCAATGAAAATAAACGTTGATAGACAGATTCACTGATCAGAGAGCATAATGCCATTTACATGGGATTATATTGTCTATAGCTTTTAGGAAAGCCTCAAAGTTTAAACAAACAAACAAAAAAAAGAGTAAAAAAAGTAACTTTCTTTAAACTCATGATTTATGTTCTCATTGTGTCTTGAAATAAATTGAAATCATTATTTGTACACCTAAGGCAAACAATAACAATAATTATCTGTTCCTTGGATTTTTATTTTATCAAATCTCAATGATTTATATCCAATATTTCTAAAGGTGGTATGAGTTTATTACTGGAAACATATAATTCTCAGTGAACGAACAGTTCTACTTGTAATTGATCTCTATCAATATTAAATATTCCTCATGACTTCCTTTTTCACCTTGTTTTCCTCTTGTTTACCCACTGTTTCTTTCATCAGTCACAGAACTAAAAAGAATTGGAGTGTCTTTTTGAGGACAGAGGCAATAGGAAAAATCTTATGGCTAATGATGTTAAAACTTTAAATTTTCAAATTTATTTCACATTAAATTAAATTTTAAGAAAAGTATAAGTTCCTAGTTTGAAACTCAGTATTTCAGAGTATCTGTGCTATATCTGTCAATTGTGGTATACATAAGAAATCATCAGTTTAGTTCAGTTCAGTTGCTCAGTCATGTCCGACTCTTTGAGACCCCATGAATCGCAGCACGCCAGGCCTCCCTGTCCATCACCAACTCCCGGAGCTTACTCAAACTCATCATGCCCATCGAGTCGGTGATGCCATCCAGCCATCTCATCCTCTGCTGTCCCCTTCTCCTCCTGACCCCAATCCCTCCCAGCATCAGGGTCTTTTCCAGTGAGTCAACTCTTCACATGAGGTGGCCAAAGTGTTGGAGTTTCAGCTTCAACATGAGTCCTTCCAATGAACACCCAGGACTGATCTTTAGGATGGATGGTTGGATCTCCTTGCAGTCCAAGGGACTCTCAAGAGTCTTCTCCAACACCACAGTTCAAAAGATTCAATTCTTCAGCGCTCAGCTTTCTTCACAGTCCAATTCTCACATCCATGCATGACCACTGGAAAAACCATAGCCTTGACCAGACAGATCTTTGTTGGCAAAGTAATGTCTCTGCTTTTTAATATGCTATCTAGGTTGGTCATAACTTTCCTTCCAAAGAGTAAGCATCTTTTAATTTCATGGCTGCAGTCACCATCTGCAGGGATTTTAGAGCCCAAAAAAATAAAGTCTGACACTGTTTCCACTGTCTCCCCATCTATTTCCCATGAGGTGATGGGACCAGATGCCATGATCTTAGTTTTCTGAATGTTAAGCTTTAAGCCAACTTTTTCACTCTTCTCTTTCACTTTCATCAAGAGGCTTTTTAGTTGCTCTTCACTTTCTGCCATAAGGGTGGTACCATCTGCATATTTGAGGTTACTGATATTTTATAAGAAATCATAATCCATGATTAAAAAAAATCAATTAAGCACAAATGACTTAGCATTTGAACACATCCAGGCAGTTTCTTATTAGATTTTAATGATGTTAAGCTATTACTTAACAAATATTTTATTTTTTGTTTCCAAGACACAGTTGAAAAATTGTGTTTTTACATAAACAAACATGCTGAAAAAAACTGACTTCAGTTAAATTATATATATCTGTTGACAGAATATATATAAACAGATTAAGAATAACAAAGAACTTCATAACAATTTCTAAAAGGATATTTACTTTTACAGACTAAACTTGTATTAGTCCACTTTACTGAGAAGGTAGCTAAAATCTTTTTCATGTTCAGTTATTTGCAAAATTGATTTTAATGTTTGGTTTACAATCTAAAATTTCTGTAGCACAAATTCAGAATAACTTTAAATATACTTGCTTCAGCTTGTATTGCTAATGAATTACTTGTATGAAAAGTGGTGAAATAAACTAGATTTACTTATCTACAAATGATCCTGGGTGTATTCACTAAATGGGTGTTTAAATATATTATTCTTAAGACATTGTACTATTTTTGAAGCTTTCCCTCTGTATAACTTCTGCTTGTGCATTTATATAACTTTAATTTACTTAATATATTTGTCCAAAAATAATAAACTTTATGTTGCTGTATTGAGCAATGTGTCACTAAAACATTAGCTTTGGTTATATGTGACTACTGTGACTGCTCATTGTTGAAGTCAGTGAAAATAATTTCTCTATACCCTAAAACCTATCTGAAAGTAATGACTGACTTTCTATTCATTCAACATCTAATAAAGAAACAAAGTTTTATTATTTATGCATACAATAAATGCAGATTACTTATCAAGGTACAAAATTTATATAACTTAAAGTTAGCTATGTTTAAAAGAACTCCTTATTGCCAAATTCAGACTTAAACTGAAGAGAGTAGGGATAACCACTAGACCATTCAGGTATGATCTAAATCAAATCCCTTATGACTATACAGTGGAAGTGAGAAATAGATTTAAGGGACTATATTTGATAGACAGAGAGCCTGACAACTATGGACAGAGATTCCTGACACTGTACAGGAGACAGGGATCAAGACCATCCCCATGGAAAAGAAATGCAAAAAGGCAAAATGGTTATCTGAGGAGGCCTTACAAATAGCTGTGAAAAGAAGCACAGTGAAAAGCAAAGGAGAAAAGGAAAGATATTGCCATTTGAATGCAGAGTTCCAAAGAATGGCCAGGAGATATAAGAAAGCCTTCCTCAGTGATCAATGCAAAGAAATAGAGGAAAACAACAGAATGGGAAAGACTAGAGATCTCTTCAAGAAAATTAGAGATATCAAGGGAACATTTCAGGCAAAGATGGGTTCGATAAAGGATAGAAATGCTACGGACCTAACAGAAGCAGAAGATATTAAGAAGAGGTGGCAGGAATACACAGAAGAACTGTACAAAAAAGATCTTCATGACCCAGATAATCACAATGGTGTGATCACTGACCTAGAGCCAGACATTCTGGAATGTGAAGTCAAGTGGGCCTTAGAAAGCATCACTATGAACAAAGCTAGTGGAGGTGATGGAATTCCTGTTGAGCTAATTCAAATCCTGAAAGATGATGCTGTGAAAGTGCTGCACTCAATATGCCAGCAAATTTGGAAAACTCAGCAGTGGCCACAGGACTGGAAAAGGTCCATTTTCATTCCAATCCCTAAGAAAGGCAATCCCAAAGAATGCTCAAATTACCACACAATTGCACTCATCTCACATGCTAGTAAAGTAATGTTCAAAATTCTCCAAGCCAGACTTCAGCAATACGTGAACGGAGAACTTCCAGATGTTCAAGCTGGTTTTAGAAAAGGCAGAGGAACCAGAGATCAAATTGCCAATATCCACTGGATCATTGAAAAAGCAAGAGAGTTCCAGAAAAACATCTCTTTCTGCTTTATTGACTATGTCAAAGCCTTTGACTGTGTGGATCACAATAAACTGTGGAAAATTCTGGAAGAGATGGGAATACCAGATCACCTGACCTGCCTCTTGAGAATCTGTATGCAGGTTAGGAAGAAACAGTTAGAACTGGATATGGAACAACACACTGGTTCCAAAAAGGAAAAGGAGTACGTCAAGGCTGTATATTGTCACCCTGCTTATTTAACTTATATGCAGACTACATCATGAGAAATGTTGGGCTGGAAGAAGCACAAGCTGGAATCAAGATTGCTGGGAGAAATATCAATAACCTCAGATATGCAGATGACACCACCCTTATGGCAGAAAGTGAAGAGGAACTAAAAAGCCTCTTGATGAAAGTGAAAGAGGAGAGTGACAAAGTTGGCTTAAAGCTCAACATTCAGAAATCTAAGATTATGGCATCTGGTCCCATCACCAAATAGGAAATAGATGGGGAGTCAGTGGAAACAGTGTCAGACTTTAATTTTCTGGGCTCCAAAATCCCTGCAGATGGTGACTGCAGCCATGAAATTAAAAGACGCTTACTTCTTGGAAGGAAAGTTATGACCAACCTAGATAGCATATTAAAAAGCAGAGATATTACTTTGTCAACAAAGGTCCATCTAGTCAAGGCTATGGTTTCTCTAGTGGTCATGTATGGATATGAGAGTTGGACTGTGAAGAAAGCTGAGCACTGACAAATTGAATCTTTTGAACTGTGGTGTTGGAGAAGACTCTTGAGAGTCCCTTGGACTGCAAGGAGATCCAACCATCCATCCTAAAAGAGATCAGTCCTGGGTGTTCATTGGAAAAACTGATGCTGAAGCTGAAACTCCAACACTTTGGCCACCGCATGTGAAGAGTTGACTCATTGGAAAAGACCCTGATGCTGGGAGGGATTGGGGGTAGGAGGAGGAGGGGACGACAGAGGATGAGATGGCTGGATGGCATCACCGACTCGATGGGCATGAGTTTGAGTAAGCTCCGGGAGTTGGTGATGGACAGGGAGGCCTGGCGTGCTGCAATTCATGGGGTCACAAAGAGTCGGACATGACTGAGCGACTGAACTGAACTGAAAACATACTGCTCAGTGGCAACTGATGCATTAACAGTGTTGTGCAGGCATTATTTTTTTTTCAGTACCTTTATACATAAGCATACATACTGCATTCTAAAAATGCCCACCAAGTCAAACAAAAGAGGAGGAGATAGGGAAGCTACCTGAAAAATAATTTAGAATAATGATAATAAAGTGATCCAAAATCTTGAAAACAAAATGGAGTTACAGATAAATACCCTGGAGACAAAGATTAAGAAGATGCAAGAAATGTTTAATAAGGACCTAGAAGAAATAAAAAAGAGTCAATTAAAAATGAATAATGCAATAAATGAGATCAAAAACACTCTGGAGGGAACCGAGAGTAGAATAACAGAGACAGAAGATAGGATAAGTGAGGTAGAAGATAAAATGGTGGAAATAAATGAAGCAGAGAAGAAAAAAGAAAAAAGAATCAAAAGAAATGAGGACAACCTCAGGGACCTCTGGGACAATGTGAAACACCCCAACATTCGAATCTTAGGAGTCCCAGAAGAAGAAGACAAAAAGAAAGGCCATGAGAAAATACTCGAGGAGATAATAGCTGAAAACTTCCCTAAAATGGGGAAGGAAATAGCCACCCAAGTCCAAGAAACCCAGAGAGAACCAAACAGGATAAACCCAAGGTGAAACATGCCAAGACACATATTAATCAAATTAACAAAGATCAAACACAAAGAACAAATATTAAAAGCAGCAAGGGAGAAACAACAAATAACACACAAAGGGATTCCCATAAGGATAACAGCTGATCTATCAATAGAAACCCTTC
This sequence comes from Odocoileus virginianus, assembly GCF_023699985.2. Lineage (NCBI taxonomy): Eukaryota > Metazoa > Chordata > Mammalia > Artiodactyla > Cervidae > Odocoileus > Odocoileus virginianus. The sequence continues at coordinate 68,701,787 of NC_069684.1, forward strand.
AGGCCAGAAGGTAATGGCAGGACATACTTAGAGTAATGAAAGAGAATAACCTACAACCTAGATTACTGTACCCAGCAAGGATCTCATTCAGATATGAAGGAGAATTCAAAAGCTTTACAGACAAGCAAAAGCTGAGAGAATTCAGCACCACCAAACCAGCTCTTCAACAAATGCTAAAGGATCTTCTCTAGACAGGAAACACAGAAAGGTTGTATAAACATGAACCCAAAACAACAAAGTAAATGGCAATGGGACCATTCTTATCAATAATTACCTTAAATGTAAATGGGTTGAATGCCCCACCAAAAGACAAAGACTGGCTGAATGGACACAAAAACAAGACCCCTATATATGCTGTCTACAAAAGACCCACCTCAAAACAAGAGACACATACAGACTAAAAGTGAAGGGCTGGAAAAAAATATTTCACACAAACAGAGACCAAAAGAAAGCAGGAGTCGCAATACTCATATCAGATAAAATAGTCTTTCAAATAAAGGCTGTGAAAAGAGACAAAAAAAAAAAAGATTTTAAAAATCTTCAATATTTATGACTCCACTCAATTTGTCACATGGATATACGTTGCCTTAAGTTGTCTGTTCAATTAATGGGTGGATGCCTTGTTTTCTTAACCAGGTTGCAAACACCTCAAGGCAAAATAAAAGCATGTTTTTCATTTCATATTCACATAAAGCAAAGTTTTTCATATTGGTTGGTGATTCTCTAGATTGTATCTAGATATCCCAAGGGGTCAGCATCTGCCCCTCAGTGGAACACTGCTAAAAACCAAATTTTTGAAGGATCATTTAATTCTTACTCAAATGCCAACTTGAGCACAGAAATTGGGTAGCAGTGTTCTTTTTAATAGAGCTTCCCTAGTAGCTCAGCTGGTAAAGAGTCTGCCTGCAAGGCAAGAGACCCTGGTTCGTTAATAGCATCCCCTCCCAGAAGATCTATGTGTGGGGAATATACTGCTGTTGCTAAGTCACTTCAGTCATGTCAGACTCTGTGATAGTCACTAAATTAAAAAGAGGTGTAAAATTTCACTATTTTAATTTGCAACTGTTTGGAGGAAAAGACTTTTCAAAGTACATAAGAAATAACTTTTACTTTTCTTGTTTACTTCTCAGTCATGCCTGACTCTTTGTGAACCCATGGACTATAGGCCACCAGGCTCCTCTCTCCATGGGATTTTCTGGGCAAGAATACTGGAATGGGTTCCCATTTCTTTCTCCAGGGGATCTTCCTGACCCAGGGATCAAACCCATGTTCCTGTATTTGTAAGCAAATTCTTCACTGTTATACCACTAGGAAAGCCCCTCAAAATAAATATGATATATTTCACAGAAATTCAGTCCCATGACTTCATGGCAAATAGATGGAGAAACAATGGAAACAGTGACAGACTTTATTTTCTTCGGCTCCAAAATCACTGCAGATGGTGATTGCAGCCATGAAATTAAGACACTTGCTCCTTGGAAAAAAAGCTACGACAAACCTAGGTAGCATATTAAAAAGCAGAGACATTCCTTTGTTGACAAAGTCTGTCTAGTCAAAGCTATGGTTTTTCCAGTGTTGAGTGTCAGACCATTAAGAAAGCTGAGCACCAAAGAATGGATGCTTTTTTAATCGTGGTGCTGGAGAAGACTCTTGAGGTCCCCTGGAGTGAAAGGAGATCAAGCCAGTCAATCCTAAAGGAAATCAGTCCTGAATATTCATTAGAAGGACTGATGCTAAAGCTGAAGCTCTAATACTCTGGCCACCTGATGTAAAGAGCTGACTCACTGGAAAAGACTGTGATGCTGGGAAAGATGGAAGGCAGGAGGAGAAGGGGACAATAGAGGATGAGATGGTTGGATGGCATCACCGACTCAATGGACATGGGTTTGAGTAATCTCCAGGAGTTGCTGAAGGACAGGGAAGCCTGGTATGCTGCAGTTCATGGGGTCACAAAGAGTTGGACATGAAGAATCAGTGACTGAACTAACTAACTCATGGAAAAACATTATACAGATGTTAACATTTTACACCAACTCGCAGAACGGTTACAGCCCTAGTTCACTGAAGCAAAACCTGTTGGACTTGGGACTTAACTTTCTACTTGATAGTTATATGGCCTCAAAGAAACTCCTGAACCTTCAAAAAATTCAATAAAATGGGAATAATCATACAATTCATACACCATAAGCTCACTGTAAGATATGAGTCAATGTATTTAAATTTAAGAAAGGTTACATTATAAATCCTAGAAGCTCAGTTTGTTGGATGGTAGACCTGAATTTTGTTAATCTTGCCACAGTTATATGGAAATGCATAAACTGTTACTTTAAAAATGACAAATGAGGGTTCAAGGAGTTTTCTTTGAAGCCCAAACTAGGTAGGAAGAACAATTACAGTCTATTGATAACCCAGAAAATTGTTTAAGAAGTTTAAGATAGCTATCCAAGAATTAAAGCAGAGTAATAAAATAAAAACAACTCAGTCTAGATTCAAACCAAGTGCTAGGAAAAAAATCACCAGTAATTTGAGGATTCAGATATATTATACAAAAATCAGGCACATGCCTTTTTCTACTCTAGTCTTAAAATCTGATGTACAATTTGAAAAATTAAAAATATTATAATATTACAGATTAGGTTTAACAGAATTAAATTAGAGAAACTAGTAATGTTGCAGAAAATTGCTGCATTAACCTATCGTCTGAATTATTTATAGGACAGCCCTCCCAGTGAGACCCTAACAAGGATCTCAGGGAAAGGAAAGGACGAGAATTGACTTTTTTTTTCTCATTTTCACTTTACTTCACCTTCCTATGGGAGAAGCTATTGACACAGTTTCCAAAATGAAGGTCCAAGCCATATACTACGTTAATGAAATAAACAACATTTAAAAGTGGAAAGGCTCTCCTATTATCAGAAGCACTGACAAGCATTAGAATAATATAGTAAAAGTCATTCATTTGGAGAAAAATCATAATGTAAATAGTCTGTGTTTGCCTTCAGCATTTGTTAGATCCAACTGGTATAATGTCTTAGAAAATTTAAAATCTTTTAATGCATAGAAATGACCACAGAGGGTCTATTTTTCTTGCCATGAAAACTAAGCTATCTGCTACCTTGAGGAAAAGAAAATAATGAATTTGAAAAGTGACATTCATATTTTAAACACTGCTAGGCTTTGTGATTTGTTTTTATTTGCTATGTTCTAGTGTAACTTGGAAGAAACTGGAAATGAATACTGATTAGAAATTTAATCAAAGAGTAATGAAGGCTTTTGTGCCCTTTTTAAACCAATGTTATTATATTTTTTCCCCAAAGTCCGTGTTTCCTAACAAAAATGAAATTAGGCCTAATGAAATTAAGACTGCAATGCAGATTCACAAATGGCCATGGATTTGTAAATGTGCCTAAAATGTGTCAAGAGACTCTGATATGAACACATTTCAACATAAGTTGAGATCGTAAAATAGTTTGTAATCCAGAGGGTTAACTAGTGGGCAAAAGTCAAGGATGTAATTCTAAGACCTAATGATTGAATTTACAGTTTTCTGTGTCCTAAGGGTTCCACCCTACCTGACATTCAGCCTAGCGACAGTGAGACACCAGACTACCTACAATAGTACGTGTATGGCCTATGATAGGAATGTTTTGAAAGTTATAAAGACCATACACGAGAAACACTGAACCAGCCCTTGTGGGTTGAGGGCAGGTTTTCTAGAGAAAATGACATTTATGTCAGAGCCTTAACTTCTAAACTTAAATTCTTCCCCAAGGGAACTGGCCATCATTTGACACTTTCTAACATATAATCACATTTATTAAAATGAAACTTTGGTATGTTAGAGTCTCAATAAGTATTTGATGATGACTTATTTTTCCTCTTCCAACAAATTTCAACCTATTTTATGCTACTTTTAAAAGTTGCTTTTATCAGCATAATACATCTACATAGTTTTAAAAAATCACATAATATTGACAGATATATAATAAAAGCCCACCCCATAACTTAACAGCACTCTTCAAAAGCAATCATCTTAAACATTTTAAGCACTTCTTCACTTTCCTACTTATAAACTCTCAACATTACTCTTATCCTGCTTTCTCTCTTGACTTTTCAATTTCAGACACTATTGCTTTTTCTCTACTGAAGATGAAAATTCATCACTCTTAACGACACTCCCTTCACCACAAACATTCACATATAAAGAGAACACACTCTCATACACATACTCACAAAAGTACTTTCTTGCCTTATTTTCTCACTATGGTTATATCACAATGTCATCACTACTTATATTACAATGACAGTGATAAATTCTGTAGTAAAATTGCATTTCTCATTATACTATCATTTGTTATCCAGGATGACTAATTGCTTAAATATTTGACTCTGATTATTTGTTAATATGGGGCTTCCCTGGTAGCTCAGCAGTTAAGAATCTACCTGCCAATGCAAGAGATGCAGGTCCAATCCCTGAGCTGGGACAATCACTGGAGAAATGGCAACCCACTCCAGTATCCTTGCCGGGAAATCCCATGGACAGAGAAGCCTGGCAGGCTACAGTCCATGGGGTTGCAAAAGAGTTGGACATGACTTAGTGACTAAACAACAACAATTCTGATTAAGTATCCATCAAGTATTATCTTACTGATTTTTTTTTAGCATCTCTCTCCATTTCTCTTTGCCTCCATAAGACTGGAATCTTTTTTAACTTTTACTTTCATTTTTTTCTGAAAATTTAGGAAGGCATGGAGATATACACATGTATTCAATTTGCCATGCTTAATCAGATATCTGCCATTATGTATTTGTATAATCTTTAGGTTAAATACATACATGTTACATACACACATATATACATACATATGTTTGAGAATGGATTTTCCTATGTAAAATATTTCAATGTTGAGTCAGTTTTAAGTCATTATAACATTATCTATCACAGATCAGAAACAGCACTGTCCCTCCACCAATACAATTCATCTCCTGAATGTCAGGGCCTCCCTTTCTTGGTCACCAGTGTATCCCCAGGGCTTGACTCAAACTATTTGGTGAAAACAGATGTCTGACTGACAAGCTAATGTACCATTAAGAAGTCTTCAGTCATTGGATTTTATGGCTTCTACCTTTTTAATTATTATGGTGTAATATTTTTTAATAGAACAGGATTGCTATAAACCAATTATGTAAGGCCTACAGGAAGTCAGACTTTCTCTTGATACTGCAAGTATTTATTTTTTTAATTTACTTTTAACTTATTATTATGCACCAAACACTGTGATCCACACTGCGCTCTACCCTCAAGCCCAGAAGACTAAGGCTTTATACAGAGGTTGGGATTATCATATGCACACTATCATATATCAAATAACGAATGAGGACCTACTGGACACCACAGGGAACTATACACAATATTTTAAATAACTTATAAGGGAAAAGAATCTGAAAAAAGAATATAGATATAGATATAGATAAATAGATTAACTGAATCACTACTCTGTATACCTGAAATGAGCACAACATTGTAAATCAACTATATTTCAATAAAAAACAAGAAAAAGTAAAATGTACGTTTTGGGTTGGTTGGTGGCTCTGATGGTAAAGAATCTGCCTTCAATGCAGGAGACTGCAGTTCATTCTCTGGGTTGGGAAGATCCCCTGGAGAAGGGAATGGCTACTCACTCCAGTGTTCTTGCCTGTAGAAATGCATGGACAAAGAAGCTTGGCAGGCTATAGTCCACGGAGTCTCAAAGAGTCAGACACAGCTGAGCAACTAAGCACACGGCACAAAACATATTTTTAAAAACAAAACCAAAAAGATCATATTACATGAATTATGAAGTTTCACTGCTTTCAGCAGAATAGCCACACGCTTAGTTTGAAACCCTGATTATATATAGACTCTGCTGCTCTCTAGAATTCCTGGAACGTTACTTGTCAAGTCCTGTTTGACATTTCATCCTATATATTTTGAGCCTATTTCTGACAACTGTGCTGACCACGATGTTTATGTCTCATGACTTTGACCAATTCCAGCTTGCCATCATCTACCACGGTGACCTCATCTGAACTGCTTTGCCAAGGCCAGACCTCACTTCCATCTTCCTCCTGCCTACCCAGCAAACAGTAACATCCTCTAAATCTTCCCCATGTGAGTTGAGTTCATGTGGTGCCTGCTCAGGGCAGATAGTATTTCATCTAGAATAACTGCAATCCTTTCCCACTGGGCTTTAGATTTGACATATCACTTCATTACTTTCATACCTTGCTTTGTGTATTTTGCACACATGCCTCAAACAGCTTTAGTCATCTCTAGTCAGATTTTGTTTACCTAAATCCTTGATTAGATATCTGTGGATTGCAGTGATATACAGAGGGCATCATTTTGTCTTCCTACCAAAGCAATCACTTTCTTTTATAACAAATTCTAAACCTCTGCTGTGAAAACTCAAGTTTATATGATTTTGGCTCCTTTTAACTCCAATTTTTCCTGAAGAAACAGCATCAGCTCTTAAGATATTCTGAAAGGCAATGTATGGTGATTTGTGTTTCATAAGGTAAATAGAATATGGAGGAAGCCTAAATATAACAGAATTCTGATTCTGCCTTTAATTGGTGGTATGCCCTTATTTAGGTTACTCTATATCCATGAGCTTCTCCTTTCTCACTTGGAAAACAGATTTGCATAGTAACTATCCCTTAGGAATTCTTAAAGGATACATATATTAATATATAAGAAGCATGTATAAAATAACCAGCACATAGCATTACAGAAGTATTTATTGTCTCACTTTAGCAGGGATGGGGGGGGCTGTCTTTGGAATGAGAGCACTTTTATTAATAGCCATAGTTTTTAACTGAATATATAAAGCATATCAATTACCAATGGAAGGAACCAACCAACCAACCTGTATAACATCAAGTTTCTTTAGCTACATCTCTGACAAATGAAGGGATTCCTAGGTGGCACTGCTGCTGCTGCTGCTAAGTCACTTCAGTCGTGTCTGACTCTGTGTGACCCCATCCCTAGGATTCTGCAGGCAAGAACACTGGAGTGGGTTGCCATTTCCTTCTCCAATGCACAGTGGTTAAAAAATCTGCCTGCAATGCAGGAGGCACAGATGTGGCTTCGATCCCTAGGTCAGGAAGATCCTCTCGTAGAAGGCATGGTAACCCACTCCAGTATTCTTGCCTGGAGAATCCTATGAATAGAGGAACCGGGCAGACTACAGTCCACATGGCTGCAAAGAGTTGGACATCACTGAAGTGACAGCACGCACGCCTGCACTGACAAATGAACTTCTACCTAACTCTTCAAATACGGCATGGGCACTCAACTTTATACAACTCCCACTAAATTATTGTACAGTTTGATTTTCTGGAAAATTCACTTATGTTAAATAAACATGTTTCACTGTATTTTCCCCTCCATAATTGCTATCAATATTTATAGACAGAAGGAGAAAGCCTTCCCATTACCTCCCAATCATGAATGTCTCAAGCCCAACATAGTAGCTGTCTGTTGACACACAGGACGCACAATATCCTTAAGTTAGCTGGATTTTGTACCTCTCGTTGGCAACAAAAAAAGTCTTGATCAATATAGAGGTATTTATCCTTTAAATCAGCATGCTTCACACATTTTTCTAGACCAACCAGAAAAGTTTTCAATGTATCCTCTAATGCATATTTCACCATTTTAATTCACAGGAAGTTGTGGTCAAAGGTCCTGTTGAAATGAAAATTAATCAGCCTCAGGACCTCCCTGGAAGTTCAGTGCTTGACACTTCACTTTCCAAGGCAGGAGGTGCAGTTTCAGTCACTGGGTGGGGAGCTAAGGTCATACATGCCTCATGGCCAAAAGTAATCCCAGGACAGAAACAACAGAAGTAGTACTGTAACAAACTCAATAAAGACTTTTTTAAAAAAATGGTCCATACCCCCAAAAAAAACAAAAAAAATTCTTTAAAAAAGAAAACATCTGCCCTATTTTCAACTTCCTGTAATCTGTAAGCCCAAGGAAGCCATCAATGAAGTGATCGACAACAGACATAGCTGTATTTAAATTCGAGTTCTGAATCCATAAACCTATGGGTCACTTGAAGTAGAGAAATATCTCAAGAAAAGCCGTCACACACTGTGATAACACAGGCAAAAATTTTTTTGGCGAACAAGAACAGACTGAGGGAAAACGAGGAACAACGGTCCTATGGGAATTCAGCCAAATCAGGTCCTTTATTACTTCAAAGAAAGCATCTCATTTTATGTCTCATTAGGTCAGTCCAAACTATGTTGCTGTGATTTAAATACAAAGAATATCATTACTAAAGGAGACTAAAGACTTTCATATTACCAGAAGAGAATTCTTCAATTTAAGGATATCTGAACACCATGCTTCTGAGAGCAAACATAATTGCTTGTGATTAACCCAGTGACTGCTGCACTGCTGATAACATTGTGGGCTTGTTGTTTTATATTATTGTTGCTCACAACTTTTTTTTTTCTTAGATAAAGATGATTTAAAGGGCTCCAAAAGGCTTACAATGGAAAGTCAAGTCACATTTCAGTTTGGTTTATAATGATGTATTCAAAAACCATACTGTTCTAATTAAAACTGAGAAACAGTAAGTGTAAAAATGGTCAAACTCATCACTGTATCATTTACTTCTTTTATTGTCTAAACTGGTTCATTAAAACTTGGTCATCTCAGGGCACATAAATAAACACTAAGGATTTTTATTCGGTGTATATATTCATGTTTTATAAGGTCACATCTCTGGCTCCATCTCAAAATATTTGAACATTATCTGTTTAGCAATTTGCAAATGCTGTATGGCAATTCAATAGGCATCTAAGTTTTCTTATTTAAGAGTTTTTACCTTTAAAGGTTGAACCATCATTATTTTGAACGCATCTAACTATGAAAACAATAAGATTATTCTTTCATAGTGACCCAGTCCAAGGAATGTAGGTTTCTGAACTACCACAAGATTTTTCAAAACAGATTTAATGTTTTTTGCTGTTTCAGCAAAAGCCTCAATATAACACCAAGCACCTTATCTTGATTCAAAGTGAACACCTCTGCTCCATGTTTAGGTAAAATGTAACAAATATCACTTTCTATTTCCATGTTTCACCTGCTATTTCTATTATTATAAAGTGTAGGTACTATAGGCATAATAAAAAAGTAAAACAAAAAGATTAAAAAGTCTTCATGGAAGTAGCACAAAATAAGATTTGGGATTAAGGACTCTATTTAAGAAATATATTTCTTAGGTTGTATTTTTTACTGGAATTTTGTAGAGATTATCTTTTTCATCGTTTTTTTAATAATCTTTGTCTTTTGGATATTTATGACTGTATTATTATATGTTATGACATGTCATATGACCATGTTATTGTTAATCCTCCTGAAATGGTTGCTGAAATATCAATGAGTATTATTATAAAAGACTACAGTATATAATATTTATTTTTTGTAAGAATTATCTTAGGACTCCTGTAAGCAATTTTTTTTTCCTGTATAATAACTAACATTGGTTTCTACCCTGGATATTATATTGTTGTCATTCAGTTGCTCAGTCATTTCCTACTCTTTAAGACCTTATAGACTGCAGCATGCCAGGCTTCCCTGTCCTTCATCATCTCTCAGAGTTTGCTCAAACTCATGTCTGTTGAATCAGTGATCCCATCCAACCATCTCACCCTCTGTCAACATTTTTAGATGGACAAAATCATTTTCCGGGTTAGCAATGAGCATAGATCATTTGATCAAGTTAGTATTTTCAAATGGTATTGGCACTTTTATATCTCTAATATTCTTTTGAAAAGATAACAACTGAAATTTGTAGCACAGAACCTAGATATATTTTTACAAGTTTAAAATTAAGTTGTAGAAGATGGCGGAGGAACAGGACGGGGAGACCACTTCCTCCCCTACAAATTCATCAAAAGAACATTTGAACGCTGAGCAAATTTCACAAAACAACTTCTGATCGCTAGCAGAGGAATCAGGCGCCCAGAAAAGCAGCCCATTGTCTTCGAAGGGAGGTAGGACAAAATATAAAAGATAAAAAGGGACACAAAAGAGCTATGGACGGTGACCCATCCCGGGAAGGGAGTCTTAATAGAGGAAGTTTCCAATCACCAGGAAACCCTCGCACTGGCGGGACTGGGGGAAGTTTTCGGCAATCTAACTGGGAGGAAAAATTACATAAGGCCCAGAGATTACGTGCCTAAAAGCAACTCCCAGCAGAAAAGTACCCCAGATGCCCGTACCCGCCAGCAACAAGCGGGGGCGGAACGGAGAGGAGCGGGCGGCATTGCTTAGGGTAAGGACCGGCCCAAAGACCCTGAGAGCAATCGGAGGGAGCTTTTTTTAAATGGTGGGACAAAATTAACCGGCCGGAACACACTGCCTGTGGTTCGCAAAACAAAGGGACTGAGAAAGTCCAGAAAAGAGCCGGCCCGTCCCCGCTAGAGGTAGGAGGCAGGGGGAAGGGGAAAAGGGCAAACTCAGCCCCTGAGAAGCCACCCCCTCCCACATTGCAAACAGGCCCCTGGTTCCTATCTAAAGACTTCCTGAGACCCGACTGGCGGCGCGCGCTGGGGTCGCGGAGGGGAAAACCGCGCCGTACCCGGGGAGAGTGCGCCCAAGCCTCTGGCTGCCTGGGCCGCTCAGGCCGGGGAAGGAACAAAATGCAGGTGCAACCGAATCCGCGCTTTTGTGGGGTACCAGAAAACTGGAACCGCACTCAACGCAGGGCCCGCTCCATATAGAATAGCCGGGAGCCTGAGCAGTGTAGACGGGGAAAGCACTGACACCCGTGAGCAGGGCAAACCCAGTGTGGCCGGTGAGTGCTATCCACAGAGAGCGGTGTCTGTCTGCAGCGCCCCACCCTCCCCGTAGCAGGACTAAACTGAACTAGCGAGCCTAAATAAGAGATCACCTCCGCCCGCCTGTGTCAGGGTGGAAATTAGACACCGAAGAGAAGCCAAAATAAACAAAGGGAACCGCCTCAGAAAGGACCGGTGCAACAGATTAAAATCCCTGAAGGTAACACCGACTACACCGGAAGGGGCCTATAGATATCTAGAAGTGTAAGCCGGAAAGAGGAGCTATCTGAAATTGAACTGAACCTACACTGACCGCAACAACTCCAGAGAAATTCCTAGATATATATGTTTTTTTTTTTTTTAATTAAAAAAAAAATTTTTTTTTCTTTGCTTTTTCTTAATTTTTTATTTTTTCTCTTTTATTTTCTTTTAAAATTCCCTATTACTCCCCCATTACTCCTCAACTTTCATTTTCATATGTTTATACAATTTTTTTAATTAGGAAAAAAAGATTTTTTTTTCTTTTTCTTGTTTTTCTCTTCTATTTTCTTTTAAAGTCCTCTAATACTCCTCTATTATTCCTTCATTTTCATTTTCATTTCACTATAACCTTTCCAAAAAAAAAAAAAAAAAAAGAGAGAGAGAAACCCTATTTTTAAACCAAACTTCATATACATTTCTAATTTTTTTGTGTGTTTTTGTTTTTGTTTTTAAATATTGTATTTCAAAGAGTCTAACCTCTACACTAGATTTTTAATCTTTGTTTTTCAGTATGTGATATAAATTTTGGACATTTAAGAATCCAATATTCAGTTCCCATTTCTATTCAGGAGTGTGGTGATTACTCTCCCACTTTTGACTCTCTGTTTTCTACCTCAGAACACCTCTATTTCCTCCTTTCCCCTTCTCTTCCCAATCCAATTCTGTGAATCTTTGTGGGTGTCTGGGCTACAGAGAACACTTTGGGAACAGATAACTGTGTAGATCTGTCTCTCTCCTCTTGAGTCCCCTTTTTCTCCTCCTGTGCACCTCTATCTCCTTCCTCCCTCTCCTATTCTTCATGTAACTCTGAATCTCTCTGGTTGTCTCTCACAGTGGAGAATCTTTTCACCATTAATCTAGAAGTTGTATTATCAGTGCTGTATAGTTGGAGAAGTCTTGAGACTATTGGAAGAATAAAACTGAAATCCAGAGGCAGGACACTTAAGCCCAAAACCTGAGAAAACCAGAAGACTCCTGACTACATGGAACATTAAGGAATAAGAGACCATCCAAAAGCCTCCATACCTACACTAAAACCAACCACCACCCAAGAGCCAATAAGCTCTAGTACAAGACATACCATGCAAATTCTTTAGCAACACAGGAACACAGACCTGAGTGTCATCATACAGGCTGTCCAAAGTCACACCTAACACAAAGACCCATCGCAAAACTCATTACTGGACACTCCACTGCACTCCAGAGAGAAGAAATCCAATTCCATGCACCAGAACGCTGACACAAGCTTCCCTAACCAGGAAACCTTGACAAACCAATCGTCCAACCCCACCCACTGGGTGAAACCTCCACAATAAAAAGGAACCACAGACCACAAGAATATAGAAAGCCCACTCCAGACACAACAATCTAAACAAGATGAGAAGGCAGAGAAATACCCAACAGGTAAAGGAACATGAAAAAAGCCCACCAAGTCAAACAAAAGAGGAGGAAATAGGGAATCTACCTGGAAAAGAATTTAGAATAATGATAATAAAAATGATCCAAAATCTTGAAAACAAAATGGAGTTACAAATAAATAGCCTGGAGACAAAGATTGAGAAGATGCAAGAAAGGTTTAACAAGGACCTAGAAGAAATTAAAAAAAAAGTCAATTAAAAATTAATAATGAAATAAATGAGATCAAAAACACTCTGGAGGGAACCATGAGTAGAATAACAGAGACAGAAGATAGGATAAGTGAGTTAGAAGATAAAATGGTGGAAATAAATGAAGCAGAGAGGAAAAAAGAAAAAAGAATCAAAAGAAATGAGGACAACCTCAGGGACCTCTGGGACAATGTGAAAAGCCCCAACATTCGAATCATAGGAGTTCCCCCAAAAAAAAAAAACAAAAAAAAAAGGGCCCTGAAAGTTACTTGGGAGAAAAAGCTTGAAAACCTTTTTCCCCAAAATGGGGAAGTTAATAGCCACCCCAAATCCCCAAAAAAACCCCGAGAGGGCCCAAACAGGAAAAAACCCAAGGCGAAACACCCCAAGACAATCAAAATTTAAAAAAGATCAAAACACAAAAGGAAAAAAATATTAAAAGCAGGGAAGGGAGAAACAACAAAAAACACACAAAGGGGGTTCCCATTTTAAAGGGTAAAAGCTGATCTATCAATTGAAACCCCCTTTAGGCCGAAGGTAAATGGGAGGAAAATACTTAAAATAAAGAAAGAGAATAACCTACAACCTAGATTACTCTTTTTTAAACCCCCCGCAGCCCAAAGGGCCCTCATTCCCGAAAATGGAAAGGGGAACCAAGCAAGCAAAAACTGAGAGAATTCCCGCACCAACCCAAAAAAGCTCTTCAACAAAAAACTAAAGGACTTTTCTAGACAAGGGAAAAACAAAAGGTGGTTTTAAACGACTAAAAGTGAAGGGCTGGAAAAAAATATTCCATGCAAACGCAGACCAAAAGAAAGCAGGAGTCGCAATACTCATATCAGATAAAATAGACTTTCAAATAAAGGCTGTGAAAAGAGACAAAGATGGACACTACATAATGATCAAAGGATCAATCCAAGAAGAAGAAAAAAAACAATTATAAAATATATGCACCCCAAAATAGGGGCACCGCAATTGTAAGGCAAACACTTCCCAAATATGAAAGAGGAAATTCATAGTAACCAAATAATAGTAAAGGAAAACTTTAATACCCCCCCTCACAAATATGGATAATCAACTAAACAGCAAATGAACAAGGAAACAAAAAACTTTAAAAGGGCACAAAAGGACCACTAGACCTAAATTTACATCTATAGGACGTTTCAACCCCCAAAAAAATCAACTTTACCTTTTTTTCAAATTCAAAATGGAACCTTTTCCAGAATAGATCACATCCTGGGGCCCTAAATCTTTGTCTTTGGGAAATTCAAAAAAAATGAATTCCCTTCCAGTCATCTTTTCTGACCACAGGCAAATAAATTTTGATCTCAATTACAGGAAAAAAAAAAAATTAAAAATTCAAAAATATGAACAAAAAAACACGCTTCGAATAACCAACAAAACATAAAAAATCAAAAAAAAAAATCAAAAAATTTAAAAAAAGGGGGGGGGAAAGAAAAGAAAAGAAAATGAAAACACAACAACCCAAAAAACCCATGGGAAACCCTGTAAAAGCAGTCAAAGGGGAAAAATTTATAGCATTACAGGCCTACCTCAAGAAACAAGAAAAAAGTCAAATAAATAACCTAACTCTACACCAAAAACAACTAGAGAAGGAAGAAATGAAGAACCCCAGGGGTTAGTAGAAGGAAAGAAATCCTAAAAATTAGGTCAGAAATAAATGCAAAAGAAACAAAAAAGAACCATAGCAAAAAAAAATCAACAAACCCTAAAAACGGGTTTTTTGAAAAAAAAAAAAACAAAATTGAAAAAACCATTAGCAAAACCCCCAAAAAAGAAAAAAGGGAGAAGAACCAAAAAAAACAAAAATTAGAAACAAAAAAGGAAGAAATCACAAAAAGCCAACACTGAAAAAATCAAAGGATCATAAAAAAACAAAACCACAGCTTTTATCCCCCAAAAAAGGGGGACAATTTTGAAAGAAATGGGACAAGTTTTTTTAGAAAATTTTAAAAACTTTTTTCCAAAAACTGAACCAGGAAGAAAAATAAAGACTTAACAAACCCATCACCAAGCAAGGGGAAATTTAAAAAAGGGGTTAAGCCAGAAATTTCCACCCCAAAAAAAAGCCCAAAAACCAATGGCTAAAACAGCTAAAATTCTCCCCAAAAAAATTTTTGGGGAAAAAAGCTAAACCTATTTTTACTCAAACCCTTTTTCCCAAAAAAATTGCAAAAAAAAGGGGGAAACCTTCCCAAACCCTTTCCCTTGGGGGCCACCATCACCCTAATTCCAAAACAGCCCAAAGATGCCACAAAAAAAAAAAAAAACTGGCCAATATCACTGATGAACAAAAAAATCCAAAAAATCCTTAAAAAAAACCCCTAGAAAAACAAAAATCCAACAACATATTAAAAAAAAAAAATCAACACCATGACCAAGGGGGCCCCTTTTTACCCAGTAATGCAAGGTTTTTTTTTAATACCCCCGAAAATCAAATCAATGTAATCCACCCATTAAAAATTGAAAGATAAAACTATGATGATTCCCCCAAAAAATGCAAAAAAAGCCTTTTCCCCAAAAAATTCAAAAAACCATTTAAATGATTAAAAAACCCCTTTCCAGAAACAGAATAGAAAAAAATATTTCAAAAAATAAAAGCTACATATGACAAACCCACAGCAAGCTTTCCCCCCCTCTTTTGGTGAAAAAAATTTTGGAAAGCATTTCCCCGAAAATCGGGAACAAAAAAGGGTGCCCACCCCCTTCCACCACTACTTTTCAACAATTTTTTTGGGAAGTTTTTTTGGGCCAAAGCAACGGGGGCAGAAAAAAAAAAGTAAAAGGAAATCCAAAATAGGAAAAGAAAAGTGGAAACCCCCCCTTCTTGTTTGCAGATGACCCATGATCCTCTACAAAAAAAAAACCCTAAAAAAATCTTCCCGAAAATTACAGAGCTAATCAATGAATAACGTAAAGTGGCGGGGATATAAAATTAACACACAGAAATCTCTTGCTTTCCCCCTAACACTAAATAATAAAAAAACAAAAAAAGGGGAAAAATTAAGGAAACAAAAAAATTCACCTTTGAAAAAAACAAAAAAAAAAAAAAACTTAGGATATATCACCTAAAGAAAAAAAAAAACCTATACATAGAAAACTATAAAAAAAAACTGAAAAAAAGAAATCAAAGAGGACAAAAACAGATGGAAAAATATACCATGTTCCCAGGGATTGGAAAAAACAAAATTTTTCAAAATGGTATACTACCCAAAGCACCCCTATTTTAAAAGGGCAATCCCTATCAAACTACCAAGGTTTTTTTTTCACAGAACTGAAACAAAAAATTTCACAATTTGGGTATGGAAATAAAAAAAAACCTAAAAATAGCCAAAGCAACCCCCTTGGAAAAAAAAAATGGAACCTGGAGGAATAAAAACCCCGCCTGACTTCAGACTTACTAAAAACCCCCAACCCCATCAAGACAAAGGAAAACTCCCCACAAAAAAACAGAAAAAAATAGATAATGGAACAGAATAGAAAGCCCAAAATTTTTTAAAATTTCCACGAACCAAAGGTCAACTTATTTTGAAAAAGGGGGCCCAAGGATAACAATGGAAAAAAAGAAAAACCCTCTTTAACAAGTGGTGCCGGGAAAACTGCCCACCCCAAAAAAGAAGGAAAACTGAAACCTTTCAAACCCCCCCAAAATACACAAAAAATAAACTAAAAAAAAGGGAAATTTTAAAAAAATCAAATGAAAAAGACCAAAACAAAAAAAAAATCCTAGAGGAGAAAAAGGCAAAAAACCCCCCCTTTTCCCGACAAAAATCACAGCAGATTCCTCATACCCACCATCCCAAAATTTTTTTAAAACAAACAAAAATAAACAAAGGGACCTAATGAAACTTAAAAGTTTTTTTTGCACAACAAAGGGAAAACTATAAGCAAGGTAAAAGACACCCCCCTAAATTTTGGGAAAAATAATAGAAATAAAGAAAAACAAAAAGGATTAATCTCAAAAA